>NC_137043.1:8136021-8326021 GCF_032717465.1 Coenobita brevimanus | reverse complement strand
TAACCCTTTCATGGTATGGGGGATGTCTAGTGCTTTTCTAACTAGCGGGATCACAGGAGCCTTTCTTGGAAGGGACATCTGTGGTATTGATTCCCTGCAAATAGTAAACATTTTGCTCAGTGAATGAGATACTCATAGGAGTCAATGTTAGACGAAGCATTCATTATATCAAAAGCTTAGACGTTCCCCTCCACCACCACAGAAAAGTAATCTGCGGTGCAAGCCTACTGGAAAATCAAGCTAAAGTCCTAAAGTAAACAATAACCACCCAATACAGTACTATACTATATATATTCTATCATAAACAATTAAATGTTGCAAACACAAATAGAATGAAAATAATATTTGTAAAATCAAACTCCTCGTACTCCTGATCTCCACTGGCACATCCTTCCCGGCTCATTTTTGCCATGCTGGGTTGGTTGGTTGGTTTAGATTCGCCTCTTTAAAAGGAAGGACACGGGCAAAACAAAAGCCCGTCAGAGAAATTCTGCTAATAAAACAAGGATTATGTACTAGCATGGGGGTGGGTACATTGCCACAACCCCCAAAATAGCAGACGTGGGTGTCCGTGCAATAAGCTCTGCTGCCAGTAGAAAGTCGTCAGCCCCAACATGAAGCTGCATCCCAATATCACACCGAAGTCGAGATGTTGTAGGACAGTCCAGAACATAATAGAGCAAGGGCTGCTCACTGACCTCAAAGCAGTGAGGGCACGGCTCTGGGTTGCTGTTAGTCACCTGGCTGTAGCACGGGAACCCCAGGCGTAAACGACGAAGTGGAACCAGGAGGTGGTTGGGTGTGCCATGGGGAACAGACACGGGTGTGTACGCTGTAGCTCTGGCATACCATGTAGCAGAACGGGAGCCCTCCCATATCTGAAACTGATGATCCTCCTGCGAAAGTCGGCAGACGGCACCAGCCACGCATCGCAAGAGAAGGGAGAGACTGGGACGCATCTGAAAAGTGGTAACAGGTAACGTGCCAGCGTGGCGAGCAGCAGCATCAGCACGCTCATTGCCTGCAATACCAACATGCCCAGGAAGCCAGTGAAGGTGAACCTCACCCCCCCGACCCTTGATGGAAGTTGCAACAGCTATGACAGACGTAAGGAGATACTTATTGTCAAAGTAGCAGTGCTTTTGGAGGCCACATATAGAGGAAAGCGAGTCCGTATGGATAATAATACACTGATGGAGATGATCAGCATGGCGAAGGGTGCAGAGAATGGCAGAGCTCAGTCTGGTAGGCTGAAACACCGGAGGTGACACGCCAGGCCTCGACCCCCTCATCACAAACAAAAGCAGCACCCGCAGACCCATCATCAGCAACAGACCCATCAGTATAGTAGACTGCAGTATCTGGAGTGGAGAAAGCTGCCACACGACTGAGAGCATCCTGGCGAAGAACAGCAGGAAAAGAGGACCTGGGAACCGCTATATTGGGCTCAACATATTTGATCACAGGTGGGAGCCAAGGAGGAGCAGGGGCATATGCAGGATTGGGCAAGTCAGGACCACCACTAATGGCATCAGCGGCGTCAAGCTTGCGAACTATGTCCTCAGCAAGCAGAATCCAATCACCTCCAGGGTGCGGATTTGGGGGCCGATCAAGGGTACGCTGGAGGAGTACAGACACCGGAAGGTGGGGCCGATGCCGACAGAGCTGAGCAACGACAGCTGTTGTTCGTGCCCAAATGCGGTACTGCAGAAAGGGAAAACCGCTCTCAGCCCGAAGGTTGACCAAACCGCTCTCAGCCCGAAGGTTGACCAAGCGTGTCCAAGGAGGTGCACCGAGCATTATACGCAGAGCAGTGTTTTGCAGGACTTCCAAAGAGAGACGGAGTGACTCGGAGACTCCGATTAGACATAGAGCCCCGTAATCCACAATGGAATGGATAGCTTGTGAATAAAAAGTCCGTAGGACACTGTACGAGGCACCCAGGTTGCGGTGAGAAAGAGCTTTTAGGGCAGTAATGCGGGTAGCTGCTCGCTCCCGTATATAGCGGACATGAGTGGCAAACGTCAGACGGCTGTCGAACCATACACCCAGATACTGGTGACAGCAAACGACATCAAGGCTATTACCCCCAAGTAGAAGGGGACGGTCAGGGTGGCAGAGACCAAAAGGCAGGCATTTAGTTTTCTGGAAATTGATTTTAAGGCCAAGCTCACGGCATTTGGCATGTAGACGGGAAAGCACAGTTGGTGCCTGAGTGTAGCAGTCCCATCTAGAGAAAACCAGCGCCAAGTCATCTGCATAGCAGAACAGAGTAACCCCTTGGCCATAAGTCGACTGTAAGCAGGTCCTCAACTAAGACATTGAATAAAAGAGGACTCAGCACACTGCCCTGGGGTGTGCCATTGATATGCGAGTAGGGGGGGGGATACTCTGCCCTGAAATTGAACACAAGCAGCACAGCCGTGGAAGAAGTCCCTCACCCAGGAGAGGAGGCGACCACCCAAGCCCTTCGCTGTGAGCACCACAAGTACTGCGTCTGGGTTGGCAAGTTCGAATGCCTTCTCAAGACTGAGGAAGACAGCCATGCCACGACCACTCCTCAGCTCTCCAAGAAAGGAGGCTAGGCAATGTTGAGCACTCCTGCCAGGGAGGTAACCAAAAAGCCGGGATGGAGCGGTCCCAACCTCCAGACAAGTTGAGAGAGGACAAGCCTCTCAGCGGTCTTGGCAATGCAACCGAAGAGGGAGATCGGCCTCATGGTAGTCGAGTCACGTAGTTTGGGGATGGGGTGAATAATAGCTGTCTTCCATGATCCAGGGAGACGCTTTTCAAGCCACAAGTGATTGAACAGGTCCAGGACACGCGCCTTCCCTCCCTGGCTTGTGCGCGCCAGGAGGGAGTATACAAGTTATCAGGGCCTGGAGCCGTATCCTTTCTGCTGCACAACACTCGATCTAGCTCCTCCACTGTACAGGGGTGGTCTGCAGTGTCAGGACGAGAGCAAGCAGCCTTGACAGCGTCCCTGCGGGGTCCTGCAAGGCGAGCTTGCAGGTCACTGATGGACTGTGGGAGGTTCGTTGTGGCAGTACGAGCAGCGAAATGGGCAGCTAGGTGATCTGCCTCGCCTGCAGGGTCAGGATGTGATGGTGGCCTAGCTGGTCGGGGAGAAGAGACTGACTTGATTCTCGTCCACATCTCCCCAAGTGTGGAACGTGAATTAAGAGACCTACACCACCTCATGCAAGCCTCGTCCCGGATGCGGCGCTTTTCTGCGAAACATGTCGCACCACTGCAGCCAGATATCTCCTGGTTGGAGAGGAAGGCCGCCGACGGTAGGCCTTACGAGCGGAGTTTAGCTGATGGTTCAGCTCCTGGACCCGCTCGTCATAAAACCAGTAGTCCTTAACGACCGTGGGACACTTGGTGAGGGGAATACAGGCAGCAGCAGCGTGACGTAAGGCATGGGCAACCTGCTCTGCATGGTCCTCTAGGGAATGCGGGGGAACATCCTTGTCCAAGGTGGTGTCAACTGTCTGTGCATACCCAATGTGCACGTTGTAAGTCCCAGCGAGGCAGAGGTGGTGGTGGGGGTGGAAGAGGAGCCACAGGCAATTCCATCACCACAGCGAAGTGATCACTGGTGAGGATTGGGTGCAAGGACCACATAGACACATCAGCAAGAGGTGCAGAAACTAGGGAGAGGCCAAGCCTCCCACCACTGACGACTTGGACAAGTCATTGAGTAAGGAGACCCCTACAGTTTCCTCGAGGGCAATGGCCTCATTCGCTGGGTGGAGTGAGTATAGGACGGGATGGTGGGCATTGAAGTCCCCCCCAATGAGGGTGGACTCGGCTGCAGCCTGATGGAGGAGCTTGCCAATATCTTATAAATGTTATAGATGGTTAAGGAGGTAATGGCGAGCTGCAAGATGACTCCTTGAACCTCAACACCCTCACCGCAGTGAATAGGAGGGCTACATTCTTTGCAAGGGATGTGATCCTGAACCAGGATGGCACACCCCTGTGCATCACCAGGGACCCTAGGGAGGAAGAAGCCATTGTATCCTCGGAGGCAAAAAGGGGAGCTGTGGGGTAGGAGTGTCTCTTGCAGAAGGAAGACATGGATATCCTCCCGGATAGCCACCTCCTGGAGGTGAGGGAGCTTACTCCAGGCTCCTACGCAGTTCCACTGCAGGACTTGGAGGCAATCAGCGTTGTCTGGAACTGTGGAGGGTAAGCAGTCTCTCGCAGAAGTCCGAGAGTTTCTCCCTCCGCCTCTACCACTGCTGAGGCTGGAACTGACCCTGATGGATTGATGGCCAGGTTGCCAGGCAGGTGATCTGCCTCTACCACTGCTGAGGCTGGAGTCGGCACCAGAGAGTTGGTGGCTGGGCCGCGAGGTCGGCATTCTGCCACTACCCTTGCCGAGGTTTGCGATGGCCCTGGTGAGGTGATAATTGGGCTGCGAGAGCAGCATCTGGCCTCTGGCACTGCTGAGGCTGCAGTTGGTCCTGGCGAGCGGATGGATGGGCCACGATGTCGACGGCAGCGAGTAGGGACGGGAGGTGGCTGGGGTGTTGCTGACAGGTCGGGAGACGACATCTGACGTATAGGTGGAGGGGGATGAAGCTGTCGCTTTGCCTCCACCACATCCATGACGATTTTGTCGATAGTAGCCACATAGGGAGCAGTATTGACACTCTTGCCAAGCATCGATTCCAGCAACTGAGCAAAGCTTAGAGCAATCTCTTTCCCAATTAGTCGCAGGTCCTCTATGGTGAAGAGAATCTGGGGAGAGCTCGGGGCACGAGGTGGTACGGGGAGAGATGCATCAATTGCTGGTGGGACTGTGGTAGGAGGTGGGTGGTGAACCTCCACTGCCAAAGTCTGACTAGGGGGAGCAGACTGAAGAGGGGGAAAGGCACTGGCATCGAGAGGAGGAGGAGGAGGAGGAGAAGGCACAGCTGTTATTTGATGCTGCTGGTCCCAGACAAAGGTCCCTGGAGGCGCAGGCATGGAGCTGGTGGCTTGCTGTTGCTGAACCCAGGCTACCTGGCGTTCCCGGCCCTGCAAGACGTGTGCAGCTCTGATGGGGCAACTGGGGTGCCACGCATGATGTGGGCCAGAGCAGTTGGGGCAGCGGGAGGTGATTGCCTCCTTGGCCTTGAATCTTGCCAGGCAGCGTTCCGTATCGTGTGGGCCGCTGCAGATCCCGCAAACGACAGGCCTGTTGCAGGTGGCTCTATGGTGTCCATACCTCTGACAATGATAGCAACGGAGAGGCTTCGGGGTATATGGGCGCAGATAGTAAGTCCCCCAGTTCCCAAGATTGAGAGAGGGTAGTAGAGGACCCCGTAAAGTGATGAGGACTTGGCGAGTCTCCTCCCTGATACGCTGCCTCTGACAACGCGTGGCTTCTTCCACCTGTGGGTGACGCAAAAGGAGATCGACCGGCATCCTCGTGGGATACCCCATGACAATAGCTTTGGTCAATCTCAGCCCTGGAGTGAGCTCCATGAGCTTGATGGGGTTGGCCATGTCCTGGGCTGCTGCCTTGAGAAGGTCGTAAGAGGCCTAGTCTTTCGGGAATAAGATGGAGCTCCTTTCTTTGCCAATAATGTTGGTGGTTCTCAGTTCTGGCAGGCGGCGTTCCAAAGCTGTGACTGCATCGTAGCTTGTTTCGTGCCCGTCCTGGCGAGTCACACGAAAGGCCGGGAATGATGAGCGAGGTGGAGGGGGCTCTGCCACAGTTACTGAAGGTCAAGCGGCAAGAGGAGGCTTGCGAGGAGCCCCGGAGCGTGGTATCGGAGTGGCATAGTTTCCCTGCTCACGCTGTCTAGATCTTTTACTATTGACCAGCGGGAAACCGTCATCAGTACGGGCAAGATCCGCATCAGTAGGAGCAAATGAGGCAGCAGGAATGGCAGCATGCACGATCATCTGCTCGTGGCGGCGAGCTGATTTTGCTGGTCGAGTTGTGGAAGGGGAAGCACTGGTGGCAGGACGAGGCAAAAGGCCCGGGGCAGGAGCCAAGGCAGTAGCTAGGGAGGGACAGGGATCTACGGAAGCAGAGGACCGAGAGCTGGAGGTGGAGGAGCGTCTCTCCCTCTTACTCCCCTTAGCACTGGAAGGCCTAGATAAACCTGAGCGCTGGGGCTTAGGTCGTGGGATGTGTGAGGGACCCGAAGATCGGGTACTAAGAGGTGCCTCCATAACTCAGAGGCAAGCAAACTTCCAAAGAAACAGACTACACACACTAACACAAGCACACGCAACACGCACACAATCACTCCAAAAAGAAAAAGAAAAAACAATGGCCAAGTCCCTACAGTGACGGGCAACCTATGCTCCCCGCCCTCTAAAGGGCGACGTAGGAGGGCCCGCCACTGCCCCGTAAGGGTCTTACCTAATCTACCAGAGCCGCCCTCACTGCCTCCTTTAACCAGGCCCTAATGGCCCCCCTTCATGGAAGTGCCCTAACGGCACCACTTCAGAGTTCGGCGTCGTACTACAGTGAAGGACACTAACGGCAGGACAAAAAAAAACACACACAAACACACAAAAACACACACAAAAACACACACAAAAACACACACACACACACACACACACACACACACACACACACACACACACACACACACACAAACACACACACAAACACACACACAAACACACACACAAACACACACAAACACACACACAAACACACACACAAACCATAGTCAGACAGACGTCTGCCTAGAAGACAGAGTCCCTCAAAAACCTGTGAGACACACAAAAAATTCTCCTCAGTGCCAGAGACTAAGTCCCTTAAATGGCAAAACTGGGAAAACTGGAAAAAATTCTTCCTCTATAACGGAGGCCCGAGTCCAGTGCTACAGACACACGAGCCAGAGGTCTTGACTGCACGGTGGCTGGGCAGGGAATGGGAATCGTTTTGCCGTGCAAATGAGCGAGACCACGTCCAGGAGGCCTCTAAGGATCAGAAGACTCGAAACAGGATGACGAACTCGGCGAGGGAGGGTTCAGTCAGTATTACCTCTGGCACAGGGATGACATCTTTCTCTGGTTTGTTCTTGCTATCTTCGAACGATTATATTATTAGGAGGGAGATTATGACTGGTTGGTTACACATAGCCTTCATAATCCCCTACAGTACGAAAGGATTTTGCTTAGCTGCATAAAATCACCTGAAGAATATAGATGGATCGGGACGCTTCAGAGGTTCGAGGATTCGAAGTAGGATTGTGAAATTGGCGAGGGAGGGTCTGAACAGCCGGTTGCAACGCCCTCACTGCAGTTACTTCAATCTATAATATGTTTTTATTATCTTCTGATGATATTATAACTTGTATGGGATATGTAAATCCCTCATGAATCCCGGAAATATGTGATATTCTTCGTAAATTGAATAAAAGATGCTGGATGGTGAATTGCCTTCAGATGGGCCAAAACAGCAGATATCTACTCCTTTACTAAATTATTTTTTCCCTGTTTTATCTTTACTGTCTCCAGATGCTGATTATATATATATATATATATATATATATATATATATATATATATATATATATATATATATATATATATATATATATATCCCTTAGCTGTTGGTAGCATTCACTACACGTTTTTAGTATAACAGTCCATGGGCCGTCTTCACAGACTAATTTAGTCAACCTCCTCTCCTGACACAAAAGTGTTTTATCAGGTATAATACGAGATGTGGGAAGATTTTCTTCTGTGTCCTTCAGGCAAAACTAAAATCTGAGCCAAATTACCCACAACGAGTATCAGTACACTATCCATAACACTCAGGCAGTGCATCACTCGTCCCACTGATCCTCCCTCATTCTTTTCTTGTACAACATATTTTGATCAGCGACAGAGGTCAGGCGACTGTCGCACACATGTTACTTAACGCTTTCATTGCAATGATGTATTTTGTAGTTTATTATCTTACTTTTTTCCTTATTAAGCTCAGGAGAAATCCTTCTAACTTTAGGGTTTACACACAGCATTCATTAACCCCTTCACTACTAGGGTACTTTTGTAATCCCTTGCATCTAGTGACGTATATCTTTTTATTCTTGCCGTCTAGACGATTTTATATGACTTAGAGGAGACGTCGTTCAGTGAAGCGGATGCTGAAGGTTATAGTTTCCTCCTCAGTTTAAAAGTATCTTATAAGTTTAACAAATTCTCCTGAAGATGATAAGAATAAAATAAATAATACATCATCGGAGTAGAGTAGCTAGGTTCAATAAACTTGTCTGGCAGTAAAACAAAAGTACAAATTACATCAATGTTGTGAAGAGGTTAACAGTTTGAACCCGAGCACTACCGAAGACCGGTTATAAAATATACATTCATTCACCCTAAATAATCATAATATATCAATTCCCCGAAATAAGAAGAATCATGATAAATGCAGTGGAAAAACAGTGCTATTGTACTCAGAGCTGCTTTAACTAAATGGAACAAACTGCGACTGAGAGACTGACTAACAGTAAGGAACTAGTTCATTCGAGTGAAATTACGAGGGGTGGCCGAACGTTGTGAGTCGCGGTGAAAGAGCTTATAAAGAAGGGCGATGTTCAGTGGGGCATAGTTTCGATTCTGCGTAAGGATGTGTTTGCACATCTTTTAGCAAAGAGCAGTGCTCACAGAGTGCAGTGTAAGGTATCATATAAGAAAATGAGATACTGCTACATAATATCTATAGTTCATTCCATTACTACAAGTTGATGCTGTGTTGTATAGGACATTAATAATCCCAATTATATGACCCGAAGAGTTGCAGTCGGAGGCATTTCTACGTGATAGATCTTGTATTTTATGTTTTTACAATGTGGGGAACAAGATAAAAAGAAGCTTACCTTAGTCATTCATCTATGGTCTCTTCGATGTGGTGTGTATACTAATTCACCACAGCACGCGTGATATATGTTCATCCATGCCATGGCGTGTATTCTGCAGTCTACCCCCTCTGCTTCATCTCTTGTCTTTTACAGATCACTAACTTCGAATGATCCCCTACACACAACACTTCATATCTATACACGTCACTTATCAACCTGGATGTTTACGCCCTTGTTATAAAACATCTCCTTTCCACCATGACTCCACCCCGCTCTTCACCTTTCCCTCTCCTTCTGATTTTATCTACTTCAGATTTGTTTTTCTTTTTATTTATGAACCCTTCATGAACTAAAGTGTAGATGATGTTGCATGTCAATTAAAATATACACAGTATAAACAAAGCTTTTGAAAGGAGTGTCTGTACTCGGTCAGATGCTTTCTAGACTGAGTTATCCACTGCTGAAGCGTGTGTCAGAAAACTTAAATATCTAGGAAGCGTAATTAGTAACGATCGATGAAGAAATGGGGAAGAGAGTTCAGCAATTTAGGAGGGTAATTGGTGCCCTGAAAGTAGGGATAAGAGGTGGCAATGTGAGTATGCATGTGAGAGATCCTTACATGACAGTGAATCGTTACGAACTTTACTGTAAAGAAAGGGCGTGAACCATGGACACTGCTAGAGAGACACAAAGTTATGACTAAAAATTGTGGAGCCGAGTTACCCAGAGGTGCGTGTGAAGATACAGAGAAACACGTGGACACATGAAGAAGTATACATTACATATGTCATAATGGCACACGTAGAGATTGTATAGAATGAACTGACTGAATGGTTTATAAAACACACACACACACACACACACACACACACACACACACACACACACACACTCACACAGGAGAAGAAGAAGAAGAACAAGAAGAAACCAAAGCCTGAGCCTGCAAAACTTCGTTCATAATACCGATAAAAACACGGAAAAACTATTAGATAAAAGTGTATATACTCGTAAACAAAGCTCAAGGGACAGAGAGGAACACCTAGATAGTGAAGCGAAATGGAGGGAGGAATATACTGTACAAGAGTACCTGTGTAAGAGCAACTTGTCCTAAACTAGGGTCAACTGATGATATGGAGGTTTTGGGATGAATTCGTCAGAGCTACCACACATGAACCCGAAAATCAGTGCTTTGTACTGAATAGATAAATAAAACAACAACTGCAATCAGGGAGCATGCTTGGCTTGTGATCTGTTCTCGGACTGCTTACCCCCGGTGCATATTTCCCACCTATAAGCCAGAGGAGCTCCGTGCGTTAACGATGATCACTTCTATTTTACTTACCTGTTACCTGACCCCAATCTAACCCTGAAAGACTACCTAAAGTAAGCTAAAACTTTTAAACACAAAAACAAAACTAGCGAAATAAAAACAACTCGGATCTTTCAGCCGAGACAATTGGCAGTCATCCCACAACCTGTTCCTTACCGGCATTCGTTTGTACCCAGGCATCGTCTCTCTTCATAAACCAGACTCACTTTGTCGGCGTATGTTTCTCCTTTAACAGCAGACCATTTCTGTCAGCAATAATCAAGACCAGTAACTTCCCAGCAATGAAAGAGTCTGATCGCATTACCCCTGATTCACGAGCGGCCATAAACTTGTGGCGTAATCACTGTTGAAACTGTTATTACTGGCAAAGCTTAACGTAGTGCGCCATAATGACCACCACACCATAATGCA
Source organism: Coenobita brevimanus (assembly GCF_032717465.1). Lineage (NCBI taxonomy): Eukaryota > Metazoa > Arthropoda > Malacostraca > Decapoda > Coenobitidae > Coenobita > Coenobita brevimanus. The sequence continues at coordinate 8,315,455 of NC_137043.1, read as the reverse complement.
TCGTGATTATTTGATACCATTATAATTCCCAACGAATATAATGAACCAGAGCTTGATGTGTGTGTGTGTGTGTGTGTGTGTGTGTGTGTGTGTGTGTGTGTGTGTGTGTGAGAGAGAGAGAGAGAGAGAGTGATAAATGCCTTCGCTTGGTTACCTGAGGATGGATTCCGTGCACTTACAACATATCATACCCACTGACATTCTCTCTCTCTCTCTCTCTCTCTCTCTGTCAAATTACTGATTGATTATGCTACTCCTGAAAGAGACTACTCGGGTGAGTGGATAGGTATGTGGATTAGTGAGTGGGTGGGTGGAGAGGGGAAAATGGTCCATGGGGGAATACGTCCTTAAGGAAGACAGGCCCAAGTGGAAATGTAGGTCCAGCGGATAAAAACAGGTCCATGGTGAAAATAGGTCCATGGTGAAAATAGGTCCATGGTGAAAATAGGTCCATGGTGAAAATAGGTCCATGGTGAAAATAGGTCCATGGTGAAAATAGGTCCATGGTGAAAATAGGTCCATGGTGAAAATAGGTCCATGAGGAGAATAGGTCCATAGAGAAAACAGGTCCATAGTGAAAATAGGTCCATAGTGAAAATAGGTCCATAGTGAAAACAGGTCCGTGGTGAAAACAGGTCCATGGTGAAAATAGGTCCATGGTGAAAACAGATCAATGGTGATAAAAGTCCATGGTGAAAATAGGTTCAAGAGGAAAATTGGTCTATGGAGTAAAAATAGTTCCACGAGGAAAACAGGACTATGGTGAAAACAGGTTGAAGGAGGAAAACAGATCTATAGGGGGAAAAATAGGCCCAAACAATAAAATACGTCAATCTGGGAAAACCGATCCTTGGGGAAGCAAGGTTCATGGGAAAAACAGGTCCATAGAGAATAATAGGTTCATGGGAAAATGTGTCAGAGAAATTGGGTGTATGAAGGAAAATATGTCCAAAGGGTGAAAATTGGTCCATTGGAGAAAACAGGGGGGTGAGGGATGGCCTAAAAGGGTGTATCCGGAGACAGACTTGTGTGCTAGTACTATTAAATACTGCTAAGAGTATTACTATATACTACTGCATTACTGCTGACTACTACTACCATTACTACTGACCACTATTACCAATGCTACTAATTACCACTACCAATCCTACTATATACTACTACCAGTATTACGAAATATTATTACAAGTTCAGTTCAGCCTTATCAGTAGCACTAATAAACACTATCTCCAACACTACAAATCAGGGTGAGAAAGAGCAAGTTTAAGTCTGAGTGTAATACATGTTAAGAGTAAACTAAAATGACTAATATACATGAGGTGCATTAGAGGGACATGCATATGAAGGAACGAGTGCTGTAATGAACTTCATAGTAACTGGTGGCATCTTGGATGAATCCTGCAATAAGGAGTTGGAGAGAATGCAACACGGTGTTGGAGGTAAAGCAGTGGCTTGTTATGATGCCCTAAACACTTCAGTTCCAGGACATTCTCAAAATCAGAATCGAATCATCTGTTAATCAAGTAGTTCGCACAAGATATCAAGACTTATCGTACTGAAAAGTTAACTTGGTATCTTATCATCCCCAAAGATCTCTCGTGAGCAGAATATAGTAATTTGGATGTAATTTGGATGTACACACACACACACACACACACACACACACACACACACACACACACACACACACACACACACACACACACACACACACACACACACGTGCGCGCTCGTGTCTTCATTGTGCTGATAGCTTTATCACGTAATGCGTCAATCCTTCATTCATATCTACGTTTCCTTAACCATAATGAATATCATCTACAGATAGCCAAAAACAATGTGAGAAGTGCTAATCATATAGAACTGATTAATAAGAAATACGAGCAAATTCATACGCAGTGAAAGTAAAGTGGGTGTCAAGTTAGGTCAGGACAATTGAGACTTCTTACCAGAGCATTGTTGATGTAAGAATGCGAGTAGGCTATATACAAATTCCAAAGGCCATGCCATAAGCTCTGATGCATAACTATACTCTGCTCACCTTTATCTGGCCCAGATTTTAGTTCTTTTGTATCTCGATGGAAAAAATACCTATGGCTTTACATCATTCCCATAACACTTCGTTAATAGCACCGTATTCTGTGTTAATCTATTGTTACAACTCAGCAACTCATAATGAATTGAAGGAAATATCAAGTAAAGTTAGAGTAAAAGAAGCAGAATACCTCTTCTCTTCTAAAGTTCGGGCTTCGCAGTAGTTTCCTCGTTTTTTTCTTGTAAGCGTCGGTACTGAATTGTCGTAACTACATTTAGGAACTAGCATTGGGTTCTCACATACCAAGATGACACCTGTGAAGATCACCGTTTTGGTTTGCATCAGTGCTAACATGTTGGGGCGCCATGTGGTTACACTGCATACGAAGGGACTGTGAAACAAGCGGTGCATCAGACTCAGGCAAATTACCTTTGGTGACAAGCTGAAGTGAGATAAATGTCCGGCAGCACACGGGTCACTGCAAGGGAATGTCAACAATTCTAAAATATTGTTTGATGTATGTGTGCATGTATGCATGTAATCAACTTCCACAGCTATCCTCGCTGATATTGCTGCTAATACAAAAATGATGTAACTATAGCACATACAAGAATATGCATATGACGCACTGTGATAGATTTGTTATAACTGTTGTGCATGATACCTTCTGTACATGACATGCTTTTTCGTGTCTGTGAGAGCAGCTTACGCTCAGTGATCAAGAGTAACATCAAGTGTTTTTGCATTTAAACCAGGGATTTGCTTTCGAAATGGTTGGAAGTTTTTTCAGTCATCATTGAAATATTGCTAATAATTTCAACTCGTTCAACATTGTCATGATCAAATTCAGTCCGACAATTATATATATATATATATAGTGTCATTCTTTACAGTACAAGCTTACATGAGAAGTGCCATCCACAAATATCAGTTTTTGCCACCCAGATTTTGTGGAAACATATTATGGGATCAACAACAATCAAATGGAAAAGTTGTCAGCCTTAATACCTACCACTGTTCCCTCAGTCTTCTATCATTTACCTCACTTTTCTTCTCATATTCTTTTTTTTTTTCTCTCTCTCTCTCGCTCTCTTTCTCTTTCTCCGGTTTCCCTTTCTTCTTTGATGTCACCTTTCCAAACGCCATATTATTTTAACCAATAAGAACGAAACAGTTCTTGTATATAATGTTGACCAAGCCCCTCTTATTAGGACCTTTTTTTTTTTATATTATTGTTACAGGAAGATTCTACACCATATCGAACATACAAAATTATTATTGGCATCAAAATAATGAGAAAAATGTAACCCACTCCTGCAGCGCAGTATTAAAACTATTAGAAATGCGTGATTTTGTCGTGATTTTGTCGCCGTTAGAAAACTACGTATACGTTTATGTGAAGCTACAGAACGTGGTGAATGTTTTTGGCGTATCCGATAGAGCCAGGATTCCGGGGGCTTGAATGATGAGTGAATGGAAGCGTGGCCCATTGGACTGGGCAAATTTGGGTTGTCTGGACATTGCTACTCCTCACCCTGCCCTTGGGTGGGAAAGGAGGTCCGGATGATGATGATGATAATGAGAAAACTACAGTACTAATTAATACATACGATATTCGGTCACTGCCACGTGTAATGACTGACTAGAGGAAAGTGTTGTGTTATTCCTCTTGACGTCTTACTATTTGCCACGTGTAATGACTGACTGGAAGAAAGTGTTGTGTTATTCCCCTTGATGTCTTACTATTTGCCACGTGTAATGACTGGAGGAAAGTGTTGTATAGTGCCTCTTGATGTCCAGTTGCACTCATAATTCATGGTAGTCCTTACTGAGGAGACGGTTCATAGCCGCCGTGGTCAGTTACTGCATCCCTATATGGCCGTAAGGGACGAGGGCCTGTCCAGCTTTGTCACCGTGGATTAGATGGGCGGCAGAATCAAATATCTCTCATTTACAGCTTCCTGGCAAGGCAAGCTGTTCCTATCTAACATCTGCCAGTGAAGGTGTCCCATACTGTTGTATCGCACTGTTAAAGTTTTACTTATCGTTAATGAACATAGTCATGTGTGCCGTGGTACGACAACGTTCTGGCATATCAGGTGTTAACTGTGACAAACTACGGTTGCAGGAGCCAAATACTTCAGGCAAGTGTACTTTGTATGCAGAAAAAATAAACAAGCAAAAGGCACCTTTGACAACCACTCCCATCCCTGCAGTATTCTAACGAGAAAGAAAAAATATTTATTTAGAAAATCTCTGGGAGTTCCAATCTGGCTAAAACTTAGTCAGGGTTTATATCTACTACTGTGCACAATTTCATTTTCCTAAGAAAAAAAAAAAGTATGTACCAGGGCCCCAGTATGTCTATCTATCTATCTATATATATATATATATATATATATATATATATATATATATATATATATATAGATATATATATATATATATGTGTGTGTATATATATATATATATATATATATATATATATATATATGTGTGTGTGTGTGTGTGTGTGTGTGTGTGTGTGTGTGTGTGTGTGTGTGTGTGTGTAAAGCACTAGGGCCGTGAATACTAGCATTGCCCGCAACACTCGGGGCTATCCTTCCCGCAAGGATGGCCCCTCGCGGATTACATCCTGCTAATACTAATTCAAAGTGACAGTGTACTACCGTGCCAAATTTCGTGTTCATAGTTTTTGAAAAAAGGAGAAAAGAAAAAAATAACACTGTGACGCTGTAAACTATGGCCGTTCATACTGGCACGGCCTGGCATCCTCTGCCACGGCGGGGATCTTGCGCTCCCTAAAATTGGAACGGGTGGAGTTTTACCTCTGTGCAAATTTCAGTTTCTTAACTGTTTCCTCATAAACTCTGGACTCTCTCCTTCAAAAAGGTACAGAAACTCAGTGAGTAAATGAGTGACTGCGTGTCACGGTCATGGACAGACACTGTATCTACAGTAGACGCACATCTAGCTGAAAGCAAGAAAACAACTATGTTCCTATATTGTTATTATCTAAATCATGAAGATATAGGCAGGTGTCGGTGTAAAGGTGCATGAATTCATGCTGTTTGGCGAGTTAACACTCTCCTTCTTTCCCTGTTTCTTTATCGCAAAGAAATAAATTAACATGAAATAAATTAAATGTTTTGCACTAAAAGGGCTAAGCCTTTTAATTAAAAGCCCTTTTCACTGTACTATATCCTCATCCAGCCCTGATATCCATCAAACAGCATTCCTCTCTTCTGCAAACCATTCTCACACTGCCATCGCCTCCCTCTAACTCCATTGCACAGCCTTCTTCTCTCTTGTATCATTTTCTCACACTGCAGTCGCCTCCCTCTAACTCCAACACACAGCTTTCCTCTCTGTTCCAAAGCTATGTCACACTACCATTGCCTCCTTTCATCTCCTTCACACAGCTTCCTCTTTCCTGCAAACCTTTCTCAAACTACCATCATCTTTCCTCATCACACAGGTTTCCTTTCACCTGCAAACCTTTCTCATACTGCCATTACCTTCCTCCACGTCACATCCTTCCTCTTCGCAGCAAAGCTTTGTCATACTGCCATCACCTCCGTCCAGGTGCCCTTACCCCAGTCATCCATCATATTCTTCCCCTCCACTCCACTCTATCGATCATGTAGGCTTGTCACGTCCTCGCTAAATTTCCACCCATCTGAATACACCCAGAGACACCCTCAGCCTCACACGCTTTTCATCATTCACCCACACATATACGTCACACGCCTGCAACCTACAGAAAAAAAAAAAAAAACGATGGGAACAGTACTACTACTACTACTACTACTACTACTACTACTGCTACTACTACTACTACTAAATAATAGTAATAATGTGAGTCAGAAGGGTGTCCACCAGTGCCATATCGGTGAGCCTACACATAAATCCTATTGTAATGAACCCATTCCGCCCTTGGCCACGTGCTGCCTATGGCCTGTTATGGTCTGCTGACGTCACCCGTAGTGATTATCATCTCCTTGTGTTAGCATTTCTACTCTTACTCCTTGTTTTCTTCTCATCTCTTTTCTTTAGTCCTTGTTCCCTTTTTGTTTTCGCTTTAGTAAGCTTGTCTCATTTCATTTTTGCTCCTTCCTTTTCCTCCTCCTCCACCTCCTTCTTCTCCTCGTCTTCCCACTTCTTCTTTTTCTTTTTCTTCTCCCCTTTCTTCTGCACAAATATATATATGTTTTCACTCTTCCTTCTGCCACTACTCTCGTTTCTCCAGTTCACTTACTGTACGTCTCATGCTTTCGTCTCTATGCCTTTCTCTTTTCCTGTTTCTATATACCGGTTCTCAAATTCTTAACCTTACACTCCTATATTCTCCCCTCCCCCTCCCACACCACTCCAGGTTTATCTCAGTTTCAGTTGTCTTTCCCCCCCTTCATATTTTTGTGTGTGTCTTTTCTAACTTTATTAGGCATCTTTCTTTTGTTGCCTCATTATTTCTTGTTGGTGGTTATGCCTGTTGTGTTAGGGTGTCGTTGGTGATGTGATGGCGGCAACACAGGCAGATAGGGCAGTGTTGTGGCAGAGGCGGGGATCTGGGCATCATGTGGGAAATAATGGTGCGGGTGTGGAGGTGGTAATGGCCATAAGAGGCAATGTCCTGGCCAAAACAAGGCCGTAAATGAGAGACAATGGAAGGATTATGTGTCCCTGGAGACAAAATTACAGGTACACACCTTTATTAGGATAATCAATAACATGAGCACTCACTGGTTCCCTATTTTTGCACACACAAACACACACACACACACACACACACACACAATAATATATATATATATATATATATATATATATATATATATATATATATATATATATATATATATATATATATATACAGGAGCCTCTGTGGTACAGTGGTAGTGTGCGTTTTCGTACACTGAAGAACGAGGGTTCACGCGCCGCCAGGGTAATAAACTTTGGGAACGTTCTTCTGGCCACGTACTGCACTGGCGGACACAAGGGGTGCTGTGGTTGAACCAGTGTCGCATACTATAAAGTATGCTTGCACCCAGCCGACTTCCGCGGGCCGATTACACTTGATTCACAGACTACACACACATCCAAAGCCACTCCAACCCTACAATTACCCTTACAAGCACTTCTCACCCTACATACAATCTCTACCAGACAGCATAAGCCACTTGGTAGAGGATACATTGGCTGTACCATCCCGACTTCGGTGGGGAAATATATATATATATATATATATATATATATATATATATATATATATATATATATATATATATATATATATATAATAATTTGGTTTTACGCCAGGTATCCCCGAAGGGCTAAGGCGTTGCCCCTGGGTAGAGGACTTTTGGACTGGAGCATGTAGCATTTTATGACCGGATGCCCTTCCTGATGTCTACCAATGACCCTTGGGTGGATTCGATCCGCCGACCCTTCGGTCAGCTAACCCACTGAGCCACGGTTGCTATAGAGAGAGAGAGAGAGAGAGAGAGAGAGAGAGAGAGAGAGATACATGGTGGTGGAGGGGAGAGGGAGGGGGCTACCAAGGATGCGATGGAGGAATCGAGTAGAGGTATATGGGAGAGAGCAGTGTAAGTTCCGGGAAGGGCAACGAAATGGCTAGGAACGGGGCGACATGGAGGCGATTTGTGTGTGGCTACCCCTTACGGGATAATGGCGTCTGTCTGTAGTTGGATAGACTGATTGACTGTTAGATATAAATACTACACAATATATTTTGATTATCGTTATTATTTATCCAATACTTCTGTCAAAAGGACAACTTCACATGCTAAATAAAACTCAGTTACAACCCATTCACTGGGAACGATTTACCCTAAACTGAACACAGTCATCTGGCACCTCCAAGAACAAAACTATAGACGCCATCACTGTGGAGGTACTGTTGTGGACATCCAATACTAATTATCGAGGCCATGAGTCGGTGTGTTACATCATGTATAGTGTAATGAAATATATCATTACAGACGTGGGCTGACCTAAGTTCATTTTCATATTCCATGGCTAGATCATAATGAATATAAAAATCAACTTTTCTTTGTTATCTGTTTCATATGGAGAAACATATCGGCTTGCTTAAAGTGTCAACACACACACACACACACACACACACACACACACACACACACACACACACACACACACACACACACACATAAAACGGAATGTGATTAATTATGGCAATACTGTATATGTATTCACATGTGCTATAATTTTATATCAGTTGCTCATACTTAAGCATAAAGCGCATGTTTATGTAAAAATATGTATTGAAATACACTGATACGTCATTCTTCTTTCCCCAGGTGTGACTGTAGGTCTTAGGATACATTTTTTCACACTCCAGTTCTGTCAGAAGATTTTCAGCCATCATCCCGGCCAAGCAGGACAAATGATTAAAACTGAGTAACGGTTTTATACTAATTCTAGGAACTCGTGGCAAAATAAACTGGTTGGTGTGGTATTGTGTGGTATGTAAATAGAAATTGTGTTTTGCAGTGTGTACACCCTCCCAAAAAAGTATCGGCCCTCTAACGGCACATATCATTCTGAAACACGGACGAAGCATTGTGATATATGGGGCACCCTGTGATTATAAGTAAAAATATTATCTTTGGTAATTATTACAACTCGAAATCACACACAAAAAATCACATACTAGGTAGTATATGTTTTAAGGCACCAGTTTCATAGATTCATGTGTGTCTGCAGAACTCGCTCATTTTCACAACCATCGTACCCTAGGGGGTCGATACTTTCTGGGGAGAGTGTACATCACAAACTGTCCGGCCTCCAGTGCCAGGGTATCACTGAAACTTCGTTTGGCTGCTGTGGTAAAATGGAAGCCAACAAACGTTCCCGTTTATAGCACTGAAACAAACTTGTGATTTTTTGTTGTATGGTGGTGGTGAAGCCTGGCATGTTTCTTTATATACTGTAACCATGGCACCATTACTCTCAGCTGTGACGAAGCTGTTACAACACAGCACTGGATGTGTTTAATTTACCACTGTGTGACAAAGTGCCTGGATTACTTTGACGATAAGCTAACTTACTTTGAAAAGCAGCCCAGAATTATTTTGGTTAAGTGTTTTGTTCAGTATGTCTTTTCCCTTTTCATCTTTCAAGGAAAATTTACGATAATTATCACAGCATGTCAGCCGCTATGAGTCTGGGTCCTTGGGCTGACTGGGTGTCTTCTTAAAACTTGCCCATTTACCGGTTCTATATTGGGTCGTAATTAGACTAATTAGCCCGTGTGTGTGTGTGTGTGTGTGTGTGTGTGTGTGGTAAAATAGAAACCTGCAACCTGTTCTTTCCCTAAGTGTAACAAAAGGGAGTCAGTTTCGTGATCCACCCACTTCAAAATGCCTGAAGACATTGACCTGAAGACTGGATGTCAGTGGCTGAAGGAAATACAAACTGACGGAGTTAGTTCTAGACCTGAGATGTTGCAAACATAAAGGACTGATAGTACCGGTTGTCTCTTGCATTAGAGAGCTGGACAGGTCGACAAATCCAACGTTGTAATGGAGAAGTGATAGAAGTAGCCAGTTGAAAAGAGTAGTGACCACTGAAATAAAGATAGTTGAGGGGAAAAGACGCAACATTACGGCAACGGGAGAGCGCTTTGAGAGGAGACAGTAAACAAGGGAGTTAATGAGACGAAAAGCCTTTGACCCCAACTTAGAAAAGCAGTGTTTGGTGATCCCCCCCCTCACACACACACACACACACACACACACACACACACACACACGAACGACAGCAGTACCCCATACACAGGCAAATGATATCCCTGAGTAACTTTTATGTGTGTTTTGCCTTTCCATATAAAAATCTAATTAATAGGGTGGAGTCGAAGATTTTTAGTCTTATGAATCCCTTCTTTTCATTAACTATTTTTTATTCTATCCAGATCGTTGTCTTACTATTCGCTCCTACAAGGAATACATCTCTTCTGAACCAATGTCCTCATATCGTGCTCAGTATACTAAGCACCTACCACCCTCACACTCTCAAGCCTATTTTGTGTAGTAAACCTGAATTCTTTAGTCTCTCGCATCCATAAGCCTACGGGAAGGCATTTCACTTGGGGAGCAGAAAGAGTTTGCCCTGAAAATGGTCAAGGTTGCCCGGATGTTGCCCACAAATTATTACTGTTAGATATGCACAGTACACTAATATGTACACTAATACGTAGGTAATTTATATGCTTAAATTTCTTATGTTCAGATTTGTATTAACATGAAAACTAAGAGTGAGTAAAGACTAAATATTAAAGCAAACCGAAAACTAATTATTTTGCCCTTACACGTTGAGGAGAATACCTTCTTAATCCAAGGATATTAATAGTTTTAACCATAAGTACTTTTAAAATCACCAGTGCACCATCAGAAGGGTCTAGACTGAAAAATAAATTGCCCTGAAATAGACACTTTCCTAGTCCTGTGAAGGTGGGAGGGTGCCACCCTACCCCTAGTCTCGTACACCTGTGCTCATAGCCACAGCTGGGTATCTGGACAACATTTTCAGGTTACTTTTTCACCAAGCAATATCCAGCGGTCTCTGAGAACATTCATAAATATAACCTTTCCTGTGACAACGTTAATTTTTTAAATTGATGAATAATTCTGCTTAAAAGCCATTCCTACAGTACTATGTTCGAAATGTTGTGGCGTTAGTTTAGGTTTCCAAAGTACAAAAACTTTACGCGTCAATTAATAGCCAGACCCCTCTGTGTCACGTCTCGTGCGAAAAGTTTTTGGGGATTGTTTTTCCAAGGAAAATAGAACTAAAGTCTGAAAAAATGAAAACGGTATCTCATCCTTGGGATAAGTAAAAGAAGCTGCACTTACACAGGACCGTCTCCCTTACAACCAATGACGTAGTCTCTTAGGCCTACGATACGCTGTAGAATCTGTTCTTACCAGCTTATGTCTAGTCCTTTAATATATAACTGTATGTTCTGTATGCAGTGTACATCGGTAAGAAAATCATATAAATAATATAAAATGGAACTTAACCTACTGCTCTCCATTCGGCATTGAAACAGGGTCGGGGTGAGGTAGCAGTATTCATCCAATATCCCATCAATGCTGCCACTGGCCCATGCACTAGTTGCAGATTTCACAACACCTCTTCCTTAGCCATTTATCTGTCCATTCTCCTCTGTTTTCTCAGGTATGACGTTGATTCAAACTGTAATGATATTTGAAAGGCATATAATCATGTAACCGAACATTAATGTGCGATTTGCCAAACTGGATGGTACAGGAGAGGTGCAGCAAAGAATATGGTTAATTGTCGGCACCACAGTTCTTGGTGGAAGGGATCGCACTGGAATCCCTCACTGCAGAGCTCTGATTGCTGCAGCTGCTGATGATCTAGAGACGACTGCGCAAGAGGATTGGATTGAGAGAGAGAGAGAGAGGGGGGGGGGAGGATTACTTGCTCATTCACCACGATCATATCATACTCGTATATCCAGCATTCCGGTAACACACCAATTCACGAAAAGTGAACATGGAGGTAGGCATCCCTAAGACCTGCGTGCCGCTACCCTCCACCCCCCCCCCCTTAAAATGAATGAATGAATGAATGAATTAAAATAAATTCCGATGTTTCTGCCACTTACTGTCTGTTCACCCTAGCCAGAGAATATTATGTTTCTCTTACATGCGGAGTTTGTCAACAAAATTCATGCCAAAACCGACTCCATAAAATTAAAATGATTCCTGTCTCTAAACTTTAATAATGATTAATAATAATAATAATAATAATAATAATAATAATAATAATAAAGACAATAATAAAATAATAATAATAATAGTGGCGTCACCAGGGGTCAGATTTTGAGGGGGCTGTAGCCCTGGTGTAGGTAGAAGGGGGGGGGGGCGAGCGAAGCGAGCCTATGCAGCTAGGGGGTACGGGGGGGGGGCTGTAAGCCCCCTCGGAAAATTTTTTGGAAATTGAGCAGTTTTAGGGGCATTTTTGAGGCCTATAGATGAGAGAGAGAGAGAGAGAGAGAGAGAGAGAGAGAGAGAGAGAGAGAGAGTTTTAGCCTACTTTCCCACTCTGTACGTTTAAAACAATATATTTGCAACAATGAGAAATAGCCTAGGCCTAGCCAATTTAAAAATCAATAAAAAAAATCCTGGCCTAAGCTTCATAAAATGATTACTGAAATAGTTTGATATAGAGCTACTTACACATGTCTGAATGGGTTCAGCTTTGGGGTTATCTGGGGTTGCTTCTGGCACCTCATTCCCAATAACAACCACTTCTTGGCACTCATCTGAGTCATCTTCAGTGGTGCTGGTGCGAAAGAATTTCCTTATGTCACCCTGTCCCTGAGGATTTTTAGATGACCTTTTCATCACCTGAGTGGCTGCTGGCTGATATCCGCAAATGTATTATTGTAGAATAGCCTATAAAAGGGAAATGATATTCAGTTCCGACAGTCGAGTGTCGACTGAACCAACTAAGTACTGCTGACTCTTTGTATAGAGTACAGGCTAGATCTCATATCTGTAAAAACAAAAATGAACAGGTAAAGTGAGGTGGCTAGCAATATACCGGAACGTAGTAACGTCTATACAGCCACTGAAACCAATTCATTGAAATAAAACCGAAAACAACACAGGATTTAGCCACAATTCACAGACACTTTGCAATGTAAACAAACATTCCGAGTTCCGATACTCTGAACATTCGAATTTGTGAAAAATTGCATAGATCAGATATTTTAGACTGCATAATCCAATTTTAAAGCTCCGTGATTAATTATACCATATTTTATATTGTAAGTATATAATAAGTCTGATAAATGTAATACAATCTTGCATTCTTTGTGCAATAAATATATTTCAAAGAAAACCAAGCTTGGAAAAAGTATATGGGACACTTCAAACTAATATTTTATAACAATTATGATTTGAGTCATAGGTTTACGTAAATTGTGAATAACTAATCACATTATATAGCTATAAATAATCTTGTATTAAACTAATATGGATGCACGAATAAAGGTGGATTGGCGGTAGGGGGTTGGGGGAAAGCTAGGTGGGTCAATGCCGAGCTGCAAGCATACTATGTAAGCTGGTGATTTTTTATTATTATTATTTTGGAAGGCTGCAATTTTTTTGGGGGGGCTGAATCCTTTATTTGGGAGGGCTAAGCCCCCCCTAGCCCCCCCCCCTGGTGACGGCACTGAATAATAATAAAATAATAATAATAATAATAAAGACATTAATAAAAAAATAATGATAATAATAATAATAATAATAAAGACAATAATATAATGATAATACTAATACTAATACTAATACTAATAATAATAATAATAACAATGATATTATTAATGATGATGATGATGATGATGATGATGATGATACGTAGATAGTGGTCCTAGAGCAACCTTTATATTGCTTTCCAAATTTATGTATATTACATGGAATGGCCCCGCGGGGGTAGTTGCTTGCCTGCTGTTGATGGGTCTGTTCTGCCAGACTGACCGAGATTACTCAACAACAAACATATACTGAAAATTATTACAGGATAGTTGAGTAACTCTTTCTCACTGGCTGAACAACGTCCCTGTGCTGATTAATATTATTTTTTTTTTCCGCTAAAAAAATCACACAAAAATATCAACTGCCTGGTCATTCATATGTAACAGCACTGATCCAACACCACCATTTGTTTCAATAACTCTCTTGAATAGTGAAATCAAATCTGATGCTGCTAGTTTTGCCTGGCATGATAAAGTGAGCTTAACAACACAAAAAGCTTTCTCACACTTCTCATTCAACTCATTTTTTTAAAGATAAGTCAAAAGTGCTAACCAGAGAAATTTACAGCAACAGACCGTAGCAGTCAAGCAACAGTCACATGCAAATACTTAAATTCTCATTCTTAGTTTTACTTATGGGAAATATACAAAGAGATTAATTTTACAATGAAGTGAAGCGTCTTTTCCTATCCCAGTTATTTGTCACCATAAAAAAAAATTGCGCCTGAGCTTGGAAAAACTTGCAGTTCTATAGGTTAGGTACTGAAGTTGCACAGGACAGTCTTTTCAAGAGTGTATCCAATGTTCCTTGCTCAAGGTTCTCATTAATAACTTCTCATATCCATCACCTCAACTCTATATCAATGCCACCTGTTTCATTTCTCCTTCTCAACAAATACTTAAGCTCTTTTCGACCAGCTTTCACATCCTCTCCCACTAATTACCCTAGGCTTGATCTCACTCCTTCAGCCTTCGTCTCACCCTCTCACCACGTCCTTTTTATTCGCTAATTACCCTCTTGTCTCCTTTTAATCACCTTCTCTTCTCCCCGTTCCTCTAATAATCTGTCTGGCAATGCACTATCATCGCCTTCATTATCCTCTGCTTCTTACTAGACATAGCCTACTTCACGATGAGGCGGAGATTAAGTAAATATTGCAAGTGTAAAACAATACTTGGCAAGCTGGGTTTATTTCATGTATTCGCTTGTGGGATAACTCAGGATATTCCCAGATGGATGGAGCTAAAAGGAATTCCTAAATATTCCCAACTTTATATTTTTATCCCATTCACTGCCCTATTCGTACACAAAGGTCGAACCACTGTGAGTGTAATAATTTTCCTCTCTGGTAATTTCTTCCCTTTTTTAACATTTTGCACAGTCCTTTATGATTATGACAATACAGTATTTGCATTCGTTGTGATGTACACGACTGCAATCAAATAAACATGAAACAGGCAGAGACCAGAAAAAATGGTGGCTAACAAGCATGTCGATTAACAGAACAGAGCTAAAGTCCAGACAGGAAGTAAAAATGTTCTAATAGTTACATTGCTTGCATCAGCAAGAATGTGGATAACATTAGTCGCTTATTCCTCTCTCTCTCTCTCTCTCTCTCTCTCTCTCTCTCTCTCTCTCTCTCTCTCTCTCTCTCTCTCGTCATCATCACCATTATCATCATCATCATCATCATCATCATCATCATCATCCACCATTATGCACAGGTCAGTATCTACAAGGAAAAATTAAAACACAAAGGAAGAAAAACTACCATAAGAATACCTAATGAAATGGACCACATTCCAATCACTTGCCGTTCAAATCCTGGATGCGCTCAGATAAAAGTTCGTCATTTATTTCTGAAGAGAAAAACATAAACGCCACAGGGACATTCGCACAGCCAGTGATATATAAATCCACACACTAAAATTTACATAATTATTCAATGCAGAGGAAAATCTTGCAATTGGTATCCCTTAAATCTCAGTAAATGTTCCTTCGTATGCATTTTCCTAATTTGGCTCCATTTTTTCTATCTACTGGTTCCTAACTTCACTGCTACTTATTATTTTTACATATTCATGAATCGAAACTTTTTACGCCACCCAACTGAATTGTACTGTGTTTTTATCTACCATTCCGGATGCTATATCCAGGACTCACCAAAGACTTTCCCTCCTCTCTGCTCCTCACAGACCATCATTAAATATCTCTGTTTACAGTTGCACAACACTGTCATTCATTCTGTGATCTTTTGCCCTTTACTACTTTTAAAAGGTTTTCTCTCATGGTGATAGTGCCCCTAGGTCTCTCCTGGAGGAAAACAAGAAGTGGTGATTGTACGAGAGAGGGAGAACAGGAAGAATTTCAGACTTGACGACGTCGCAGAAGTGATGATGATTGTAGTGAAAATGGAGCCTGTTTTGGTAGTAATAGTGACGAGAGAGCGCGTCTACGTTTATGTGGGAGATGGTGAATGATAAGTGCGAGAAATGCATCATAATCATAAAGAACTAACAAACAATGAGGTAACTGGGTTTTAAAGTGCAATGTATCCGCTGTTGCCAATAGTAATAATACCTGTACATGCCTGGGATTCCAATATAATAAAACTAGATGAATTATGTTTGACAGCTCAGCATCAGTGGGATAGCTCTGGACAATTTTCAGACACTGGACAAAACTATTGATCGCAGATGTATTGTCACATAATCATTCATCATCATCATCATCGCCACCATCACCACCACCACACCATCATCATCATCATCACTATCATCAGCCACTCTGCTACTGTTTTGCCTAAGATTTGCAGTACCCACAAATATAATGAACATATAATTTCAGAAGAATAACCATCGGTTTTCCCAGTGAGATGGGAATTCAACCATTCATATATTATTCGAACCGACCAAATTCACAAACAAGTAGGTAGAAAGAGGGGGAAACGAGATCAGAGAAAAATAAACTAAACTCCTACACTAAGAGAAGGTATTGCTTTCTCTCTCTCACTCTATTTATATACGCTCGCACTAAAATCTCCATAATATACAAATACGAATGTAGAAAGCCGACAGTCCGTATCCCTTAGATCCCAGTAAAAGTCCCACGGTATTCGTTTTCTTTTCGTGTGATTTTGCTCTTATATTTCCGTCTGACTCTGCTCTTGCTGTATATTTCTCTGTACCGTCTTCGTTGACCTTTTCTTTTCGCCTGTATATCTACTGTGCTTTGCGATACACATTAGGTAGGATGTCATCTAATTCATTTTATCCATTAATCCTTTGGGGTCGTGTTCTTGTTGACTAATATATCCGTACACCTCTTCCTCAGCACTTTATTATACCCAACAGAACTCTGGTATGTTACTAATGCAGATCATATCGATATTATGAGAGGCTGATTAAACAGAAGACAATATTAAGTATAACACTGTAAATGCAGTAAATGGCAAGTAAAAAAGAAAAAAAATACATTTCTTCTGCCAACGAGAATACAGCCTTTTTGTCACTTGTTTTATACTTATATTAATACTAGACTTCAATATTTGTGTGTGTGTGTGTGTGTGTGTGTGTGTGTGTGTGTGTGTGTGTGTGTGTGTGTGTGTGAGAGAGAGAGAGAGAGAGAGAGAGAGAGAGAGAGAGAGAGAGAGAGAGAGAGAGAAGCCAGCAACAAGACAACAGCAGGCTGGTCAAAACGGTACAAAAAAAAAAAAAAAAGGATTACTGGAATGACATCCACTGGAATTACTCTACTGACCAGGAACTCTCTTGGTTGGATATTGCCGATTATTTCTGGACGATCATTAGTGTCACTTATTAGCTTCCCTTTCCTTGTTTATTGCCAAAGCATGATGAATCTTAATCGGAAACACTTTAATCGATCAAATTATCGGAAGTAGCCAGGAAGACTGATATAAGCAGTATCAGTTAAGCCGATCAGATTGCTGGAACTCGACTACAAGACTGATATAACCAAAATCAATCAAGCCGATCAGATTATCGTAATTAGGCTAGAAGACTGATACAACCGGAATCAATTACGCCGATCAGATTACCGGAACTAGGCTACAACTCTGATATAACCAGGATCAGACCACACCGACGTTCCGAAAGAATTACGGAACTGATCGCTGGAACCAGATCAGACTGGATGTTAAGTATCGGATCCCATCAATGACACAAGCCACACTGACGGCCAACAGTCATGGGAATATTACCTGTAGTTTTATCTGGTTTATAACTGCAAAAAGAACGTTGCCAAAATCTCTGACATACGTCTATAAACTAATCAACTTCTGGTTCACTGAAATAGCCTGTGCAGATATTATAGTACTGGTTACGGTATAACTAACTGTTGTGTCTTATATCTACAGCTTGATCTGTCACACGTATTACATAGTAGTTACATACCTCCAATGTACGTACTAACCATTGGTCTCGAGTATGTCTTTTCCATATTATTTTTATCTCCTGAAGATTTTCTTCAGTATAGAATAGACTTTTAGAGCTGGGGGAGTTAGAGAGAGCTTTAATAAGCTACTTCCATAAGTATGATACACTTTTCGATCTGAGCCAGTTAGAGACAGCTTAATTTGTCACTTCAATAAGTATAACTTTTTTATCCGGGCCAGTAACTTATAACCTTAGTATGTCACTCAGTAAGAGCTTTTTCCCAAATGTAATAATTGTTTAGAAATAGCAAGAAATATGAAAAAAAAAAAACCTCGCCCGGAGCCAAGGGGTTCTATTATGCGACACCTATTCTGTTAAGGGATATTATGATTTATGTCTGGCCAAGAATGAAATAAACTTCAACTGAATCCTGTACCAGCATTTTGCCAGTACTGTCAAGGGATGCACATTCAGTTATGTTTTGTCTAAAATTCTAAAAATATTTTAAAAGGGCAAACCATGAGACACGCGAAATTCAACGAAAATAGTATGTATTATAATCGTGAATACATAGCATGCAATCATAAAGTCATTAGCAATATTAATTAGTTTTAAAAATTCTCTTCCTAAAATATTTTAAATGGGCCACCAAGAGACACACGAAATGCAATTAAAAAGGTATGTAATATAATCGTGAATACATAGCATACAATGATGAAGGCATATTAACAAGCATTAGCCGCACTGATTATTTATTAAAAAAAAATTTCGGCACGCGTTTTCAAGTTATAGGCCACAGTGTGTGTGAGGAATCGTTTTCTAATCCCACAGACACCCCTGGGACACACACACACAGATGACAGTACCCTACCCTGTGTACTGTACGGTACATCCTCATGCATGAACGGCTACACAACACCTAAAATTAGTTTATCGGCCTCATTATCGCTACAAACAACATTTATCTCATTACCTGGGCCGCCATCTGAAGCAACGAATTTCAAGGGCAGAGGAGCATCCTAAGGGCCATCACAGGTAATTAGCCTCAAGTGTTTATACCTCATCCAGGATAATAACCATCACCACCAATAAGGAGACACACACGAGCAGCTGAACGTAAACATAACTTCGCTAAGCTTGCTTGTTTCGGTCGCTGCGCTCGCTGGATAGTAAGTATCCTTAATTTTATATATAAGATGAATTTGTTGCGATTCTGTCATTTTTGTATATGGTAGTCATTCCAAGCAACATTTAGTAGTGGGTTTCTTATTTATTACATGATTGTGTGCAGATTACACAAACAAAATTCCCATAGTTCACTTCCCTCGCTCTTATTGTGTTTTCGATGACCTCCATCCGTGAAGGAAATAATAGTAAAAAAGGCTGGGATGAAAAACGGGAAAAGATGTGATAGGAAACACTGATAAAAATTGGATAATTAGATTCGTAAGTACACCTGGGAAAAGTACCGCGTTACACACTCGCTCACCACATCGAAATAGTAAATATGAGACAAGTGGTAGCGAAGCAGTAGCCAACATTCATCTATCTGGTAACTGTGTGAGAAGGATGGGGAAGGAAGAGGGAGGGGTAGGAACTATCTATGGCTCTGGGAACTATCAGCTCCCCCAGCCTTCCTCCTCCCTTAACCTCTCCCCTCCCACACAGTGGTACAGACATTTGAGTGACCGGCTGGTGCTTTACTAGTGGTCGTCTCACGTATCAAGGTCCGAACTGGCAGGCAGGTGTATAAGGCTGAATTTTCCTCGGCTGTACATAAGGATCGAAGTGGTAAAGATAAGAGAAGAATGAAAATATGAGGATAGTATGGGTGAGACGAGAGAGAGAGAGAGAGAGAGAGAGAGAGAGAGAGAGAGAGAGAGAGATGGGAAGGAAAAGAGAAACTGAAGTTAAGGAAAGGCGCTGGACTGAAGAGGGAAGTAGTTATGAGAAACATGAAGGAAGATGGGAAGGAGAGGGGGAGGAGGCAGAGTAAACAATACGTAGATAAGGTTCTGTAAGAAAAACCAATAGATGTAATCTTTCATTAGGTCCTGATTGTTTCCCTCTGCATGTCCAGTAAGCGTGGAGTAGTAGTAGTAGTAGTAGTAGTGGTAGTAGTAGTAGTAGTGGTGGTGCTAGTAGTAGTAGTAGTAGTAGTAGTTGTTGTTGTTGTTGTTGTTGCTGTTGCTGTTGTTGGTTCATCTGAAGTGTGACCCTAGAAATCTGCATGCTGAAATTGCACATCTCCTCTCCTCCAGTCCACCATCCTCCTTTCGGGGGACAGGAAGAGATTTGTAGGACGTTTGTATAACCAGACAACGAAGCCAGTCGCTCATATCAGTACCACCACGTGAAGGCGTCCCTCTCCAGCACCCTAGTGTGTGATGACCGGCAAACGATCACATTGCCGCTGGCAGTTGCCATTCTCATTAACCTAATTGCATCCATCCACATTACCATTTTACTCCTAAGAGTAAACATTACCTCAGTGGCCTGGTACTGTATTTCCTTCTCCACGACTTGTCTCTTATGTTTTTATTTTACCCTACAAATTACGCTACACACTCCCTTGCTGCTGTTACTACAGGAAAAGTACAGTGTTGTGCTACAACTTAAGCACTAATTTTCTTCGTAAAATAAATATTATTGTTACGTTTTATGTAATCAAGATGATTCGTCCATTCCCACACTATAATATGGAAAAAGCCACAGAACTGAATTTGTTGAACTTCAGGGAGACTGGCAAAAACATGCAGGTTATGTTTTAATTTGTTTATATGCCAAGAGCATTTTTCAGCATCATATCATCCAAAGGATTGATTTCTCGCATTCCAGGGAGACATGGCAGGTAACAGTCAACTCATCATCACTGTCATCATCATCTTACGAGTTTTTACTTCATTACCCCCACAACTCTCTACTGCTTCAGTCCCTCACCTTTCCTTTTAAATCCATCCTTTACTTCCCAAGCCAACCCTACTTCACTCCTCCCACTTCTCTTCCCCCTTTCATGCAAGTGCAATATAGCAGCTCGTAAACCCGGCAGTCACATCATCCAAATCTATGGACAAAACTGTTACCATTTCGTTTGCACTGAATGACTTAGAGCGACTGCTCAACGGCCTGCGAATATGACAAAGGTGGCAGACGCACGTCTAGTCTGACGTTTTATTCAGTTTTATAACTTCGTCGTTCTAAAGCAGCTTTAACTTTGGCTATAAAAATGCTTATGGCTGGGGCATTTTTTTTTTTTTTTTTTTTTTTTTTTTTTTGGTGACAACGGTTAGGGATAAACTTGGCTTCATCGGTTTTCTAGCCCAGGTTTATAACTTATATTTTTAAACCTAAATAACACTCAGCAGCTGCAACTTTGAATAATGTTGCATTCGACGTAGAGACAGTGTCCATCCGGCCAGTAATATCCGTTCAGCTGCAGGTAAAGAAAAACTAAAATTCCACCATCAGGGCCCTGTGTGTCCTTGGACAATCCACCTTCTCGAGTCAGATTAGCATTTCTTCTTGCCGGCCCCTGTTGTTTCCCTTTCAGAAAGTGAAGTGATAATGAAATGCAAGTATACGACACCTACTTTCTACAGTAGACAGATAGCAATTCGTGAGTGCAGGTAGGAGGTGGTAGCTTTAGAGTCGTCTCCTACTCTCCATAATTTTCGTAAGTGATTCATCTGGATTACGACAAGTATCCCTTTCAAATTACACATACTAATCCTGGTTATTTTTCCAGAAAAATAATTATGGTGACTGCTACTTTGTGGGTAAAACATTAGGGCAGGGCAGTTAAGATACTGAAGCGGCTAAGCGAGGTGGGGGAAGAGGCGTACATTGTGTGGAGAAAGAGAACAGTGGGCACAAGAATGAGTACACAAGAAGTTTAGGGAAGCTAACAGAGTCGGAAGTGAGGAACAATCTCCCTCAACCAGAGCACAGATATGTAACACAGCAGCACCTTCTAGTACCGTCGCACTTGTCCTGAATAAAATAGCTTCAGCGTGTACCGTATTGAGTGAGATCTTTAATATTACCGCTTATGGGGTACCCTCTTCATATGTGTGACACCATCAGTATACACAGGAGGACTGCTGAGTTGGAGGGAATGAACTTTTTATCAATACCCATTCAAATACCTAATAATACAAAAAAAAAAAAAAAAAAAAAAACTGAGGAGGATGTCTCAGTACAGCAAGCAGGGATGAGAAGCGGATAAGGAGGTTAGTGGGTCTGTTTTGTCTTCTTATTGCCGGTGTCGTTTAGGGTTGTTGAGTCTTGCCCCACACAGGTATGCTCAGGTTACAAAGCATCATCGATAGGGTCGAGCTGACAGCATTACATTTTTTTTTAGCACAGATGTGCACCGGCTTCCTTGGTGTTAAATCTGCGCTTGGAGTTTCCGATGATGCTAGCTGTGTTCTGAGTCCTAAATTTTTCTCTCTGGTCTATCTTTGCATTGTCATTCCCTCCATCTATACATTTTGTGAGCGGCTGTGACAAGGAAAATATATCTATTGCATTGTTGGCTGTATTGCCAATTTCATTGGAAACACTAGCACTTGCTTCTCCTACAAATCAATTATTTTTTCGTGTATGTAGATGTTGTCCATTTAATTTAAAACAGAGCAAAGAACGAAAATGATCTAGATGATAAAACAGTACCATCAGGTGGCAGTTTCACTTGCCTTTGATGGACACACAAAGAAGTGGTAATTAATCAGCTTTGTTCCGGGAAGCGAGAGCCAGCATCAACGCCCATTGGAACACATGTGGGGAATATAAAGACTTGGAACGCTGAGATTTTAAATTTCATCCAGACTCTTATCACCTTTGCCTCTTTGCCACACTAATGAAATGGAGAAAGAGAGAGAGAAGGGGGGGGGTAACACTCCTAACGAAATGACGATAGGAAGCCTCCACTGATCACGAGAAAACTATTTTAGATGTGTGCAACGAGTTAGGGGAAACAATGTAAATAGTAAATATCCAAGAGGAGGATGTGAAGGAAGAGGTGGACAGACTCTGGGAAAGTGTGGCGAAATTCATGGTGGAAGCCAGAAAGGCTGGAGGAGGGAGACAAGGTGGAGAGGCAGGGTGGCAAAGGGAGAATAAATACGTGTGAGGCAGGGTGGCAAAGGGAGAACAAATATGGGTGAGGCAGGGTGGTAAAAGGAAATCAATTATGGTTAAGGCAGGGTAGTAAAGGGAGAGCAAATACGGGTGAGGCAGAGTGACAAAGGAAAAACAATTACGTGTTAGATAGGATGGCAACGGGAGAAAAATTGTGGCTAAGGCAGGGTGTCAGGGTAACAGGGGGGGCAAGGGGGCAAAGGGAGATCAGCCATGGGCAAGGCAGGGAGGCAAAAGGAGAATAACAATAGTTAAGGCAGGGCAGCAGGGTAAGAGGGAAGCGGGGTAGCAGAGAATAAGGAATACAGGGTGGCAAAGGGAGAAGAATTATAGGTAAGGCAGGATGGCTGAGGAAAAGCGAGGCAGTGGAAAACATTTTTTTTTTTTCTTTAGTCTGATTGGCCCCTTGATCCTTGAAAGCCTGATGGTGGAAAAGGAGAGGGTGGCTGGGATTGGTGTTCCCTCAACCTATATTCTCACCCCTGGCACAGGCACTGAAAGATTTGTTTGAATAAAATAAAAAATTCTGGATAATGTTTTACGTGTGCCTAAAACCTAAAATTAATAAGTTGCTGCAATAGTTACTAACATTTGCAGAATAAACAAAAATCAATTGTATTATTGCCCCATGGAGGAGCTTGGGTAGTCAGCCAGGGCAATGAAGGGGTGGGTGCCTAGTAGCTGGTCCCTTAGCATCATTATGCCTCTGTGAGAAATAAACCTCAACCACTCCCACTATTTAAACCTTGTTGGAACATCCCCCCCCACCCACCTTTTTTAGCGCCTTGACCTACAAGGTCACCAAACATTCATATGTGGCTACATGACTCTCACTCAATGTAGTATTAGTTACAACAAACCGTGTGGCTTGCCATTCAGCATAGTCACCTTAAGGTTGCAGTACATAAAGCGAGCGGATGATGGTCTCCCCTTCCTGCTAGGATTTAAAATAAATAAATAAATATCAGTATGTCGGAGGATACTGTATGTAGGGATGGCTCTGAGGCGTGCATAAGCGTCATTAAATGTAATTTATTTTATTCGTCCAGTCTTAATCCTCATGCTTTTCAGTACTTAAAACGTCTCGTAACGTAGCAAAACCATAACTTTAGCCCACTAAAACACAAACAACAAAAATCTCAATTTGTCCTTCTTCTTCTTCTTTTCTAGACCACCTCTACCTTTAAAAATAGCAATACCGATTACTCATTTTTTTTTTTTTCCAACGGAAGTGTGTCATTCTCCACTGGGTCAGATGCATAGCAGATACTGCCCGAAAAAGGCCAAATGTAATATAGGTCGAGAATAGGTCAGCTTTTACTGTTCTGATCCGATTTAAACAAAAAGTAGTAGAGTGGTTGGGGACAGGCAAAGTGTGAAGTGATTCAAATTTGAGAACAGTTGGTCAGAATATACGATTACAGGACATTGTCAAGCTGTTTTGGCCATTTAACTGAAAAGTTTTTTTTTTTTTTTTTAAGTTCCTTTTAAAATTAGTGGAATGCTATATGGTCAGCCAAAGATTAAATTATTCAGTCATGAGAACTATAGGTCAAATGTGAAGGCCACGGGGCAGGGTCACCTTAAATACTTTTTATCTAAGTTGAACCAGACTTAGCGGTGGGGTTAATGGTCACGAAATGATGAAGAAATTCAGTTTTGAAAATATATCCGTCAAGGTCTCAGAGCTAGGTCAAAAGTTTGGTCATAGACCGATTGCTCGGCGTGGATGCTGAGCTCTCTCTAGTTCTCCTCCTTTTTGTTTTCCCCGGAATCTTATTCAGCTCGAGATGCTATTTGGACTGGAGTGGTCTAGTCGGCACCTTCATCAATCCCTTCACTACTACCACTATACCTTAAGATGAAAAACTTACAAAAATCTCTGGAGCTTTCTTACGCAGAGGCTTTATAAAATCAGTAAGACAAGTATTTAACAAAAAATATAATTATGTGTAAAGTTGTAGGGATGACAATGTGCCAAAAACCATCTAAACAAGGTTGAGGTAGTAAAACATGCTATCCCATCCCAACTTTTTTTTTTTTTCAGGTTCTTGCCATTATAGTGGAGACTAAATGCACCCAGAAAAGTGTTATGATAATGTTATAAGTATTAACCCACCATTAGGTATAAAAAATATGCAATAAAAAATTAATGGGAGGGATAGCATGTCGTTTTACTTCCTTGACCTTGTTCCGATGCTCACCTCGCCCGGACGGAGTCCGACGAGGTATTGTTTTTGGTTGAGTTTGTTTGTTTTTTTTGTTTCCTTGTCCCTTTGTTTGTTATCAACATTACGGAAAAACCGGCTGAATGACTACATTTTGGAGGCAACCGAGTGACCCTGAAAGGTCAAAATCAAAGTCAAAAGGTTTTCAGAGGGCTACGGATTGAATCCGGTTGAAGATAGAGATATTTACTATTATCAGCACAGAGGAACTTCCACATGGGTTTTCATTTGGCACCAAGACCTTTGACTTTGAGTGACCTTGAAAGGTCAAACTCAAGGTCACGGATATTCAAGGGGCTATAATTCGAAACTGGTTGAAGGTAGAGATACAGTATTTACTATTATCAAGGTAGATGAAGTCTTGTATGGGTTTTGATTTGGCACCATGACCTCTGACCTTGAGTGACCTTGGAAGGCCAAATGCAAGAACACAGATTTTCTTAGGGCTAAAACTTGAAAACGGTTGAAAATAAAATAAATACTTTCGGGGGAGGTTTGTAGTGACTAACACCCTTTTTTTTTTTTTTTTTTTTCTGGCGCACTGCCATTTATAACATGACTGTCAAAAGCCTAACAAACGAAAAATCTTAACAACAGCTTAGACCGAATGTCCCAAAATATATTGTTTCTCATATATTTTGGGGGCTTGTCAAGTACAGAACAGATCCCAGGCTGCCAGAATCGTTTCTGACTTTCCTAAAGAATCTATACTCAGTGAACAGATGGGGAGTATTACCTGCATTTTTTGTAAAGGGTCAGAAAAAGACGACAAAGTCCTTTATCCATATTGTCTATAGTAAGATTAATTTTTTCGTTCTTGCTACCATCAAAAGATTTTATTAGATTTATAGTCGACTTATAGTACTGTTGGGATCAATGAAAACCATCTCTGACTCTTCCAGTTCGGAAAGTCTCTTCCATCGAATAAAATTCTCTGAAGGAAACAAGAATAAATTAAATTTGTCATAGGAGTGAAGAAGTAAATGTATTGTATGCTGTTTATAAGTTATACAGTGAGTATGCCAGTATAGATAAATGACTACCAACACAACACTGGCATCACTGCAGCTGAGGCACGGGTTACAAGGAAATGATTATATGGCAACTGGGCTTGGTTGGAAAAATGAAATATAGATATGACCATTAAACAATTTTTGAGTTCCATTTGCAATACAGTATGCCGTAAAAGCTACACGCATTTCCGACACTATGTACAGTATATTCAAATAGTTTCTCAGTTTAGGGGAACTCGTGAAGAGTACATTTAATAACAATGCATCGACTATGCAAGCAATTAATTTCTGATAGATTTTTGTTTTCGACTTTGACTGATAAAAAATGTTTTAAATTTACAGTTTCTTACTTTTTTTTTTTTTTTTTTTAGAATAAAGCTTAATAATTCATCCTTGTAGTTAAGGGGTTCGCTGATAATTTCATGAACCACTGTACTGTAGAGTACAGGTTCCCAAAATTTTCCTGGTCATTCCCCACATTCGCCAGAAAATTATCGATGACCCTCCCCCTCCAACTCCCAAGGAAGGGAATCCCCTCCCCCTTTGGGAGTTGTTTAAAATTATTCTAACTTCTTGAGTATAATCGCCTGCATTTAGCTTTACTTTATAAATGTTTAACGGCAAAAAGTCTAGCGGCATTTTGATGATTTTTACATACTTTTCTTCGAATATTACAGGGACCTTTTTACTTCCGTGTAGCATGATAATTATTAAAAGACCATAATTCTTACCTTTCTTTTAAACACATTTTACAGCCAAGAAGCATTTGGCCATGAAATAGAAATATCTATAACCAATAGAACATCAGAATGACCAAATAGGTTATTTTGGCCTTATCTGTAGCCTATAATCCTCTCCCCCTCTGGAATGTCCAGATTACCCTACCCCACTATTTTTTGTTTGAGAGAGAGAGAGAAAGAGAGAGAGAGAGAGAGAGAGAGAGAGAGAGAGAGAGAGAGAGAGATGAAATGAGTCGCTCATAACAAACCAGAACAAAATGAACAAGGTATGATCATACTGAAGGGGTTAAGCTGCAGTCTATAAAAGGTAGAGTCAGTGGTGCATTGGTTAACATTTCCAACTTGCAACTCGACGAACTCGAGACGGACTCCTGGGTAAGTCGGACTCCTGGAAAGTTTGTGTTCCCTTTGTCCCTGTGCACCCAGAAGTACAACAAGGGACCTGGGTGTATCATGGCCTATTGCGACTCGCATTCAGTGGAAAGACTGGGACTTAATTATCTGTCCAAAGATTCTCCTACAATCGGTAAGTATCAGAGTTTTTCTTTCTTTAAATAATATTATTTATAGGAAATAGTAAAATTGCAAAATAGTGTGGGTTCAGAAGCCGTGTAAATAACCTTGCATAACACTTCCGTCCAAGAAACTCAATTATATTTGCACAAAGTCATGAATGAGGTTACTGTCTGTACGGTAAAGCAAATATCTCTACAACACAACTACAGTCTATTCCCTGGATTACACTGGACTCGTTAGCCTTAAATAGTAGTTTGCCCAGGGCAAAAGAAAACTACATGTCTAAACCCAAAGCCCTAGGTGAGAGGTGACGATAGGAAGAGCATACGACCATCAGCCTCTCCAATAAGCAGATGATTTTTTTTTTTCCTCAACCAACCATTTTTTTTCCAGCTTAGGAGACTTCATGGCAAAGTTAAATTTAGCCGTCAGTTACCCGTTCAGTACAGGAGGTTTCATAAAAGATTAAGTAAATCATCTGGAATTTCCAAGAATCAATAAATAAAACACGTCACCGGACTGAAGGGTTAAAAAATGCCCAAGTTACTGGCTTGTGGGACACTGATAACGCTGGAACTAAAAGGCACCCGTTGTCAATAATATTGACAACATGTGAAAAAGACTTAAATTACATGCATAACCAAAATATTCCAAATGCAAATGTATGTGTGAAAGACATCTTACTAAACAAGTTAATAAAATGCCGGGAAGAAGAGAGTAAGTAAATGCTGATTGTCTTTAGCATTCAGCATAAAGGACAAGACGAGCTGCGAAAACCTATTAATTATTCACCTTCCTCAGTCCAGTGTATTAAGCCACTTTAACCCCTTTGATATGATCATCTGCATATCCATTTCTTACTTGCTTCCTCCTAATAATATTTACCATTAGAAAATACCTCACATCTTGCACAGAAGCTATCCAACTATATCCAACCTCTCCAATACGAAAGAGCTCCTCAGCTGAATTAATTTCCTAGAGGTAGTAAGAATGACAACCTTTTTCTGTAGAAAAAGCCATCCCCTTCACACACACACACACACACACACACACACACTGACACACACACACACACACTGACACACACACACACACACACACACACACACACACACACACACACACACACACACACACACACACACACACACACACACACACACAGAAACGATACAGCTTGAACGACAACTTATCTCAGTAATTGGGCCACCCTCGGTTGTGCAACCTTTAACATACAGTAGGTACAATGTGGAAGGGGTGACCAAATCATTAGTGGCCTGCAGTCCTAATGGAGCCAGGCTCGAATCCTGGCTGGGGCAGGGAACAGTTTAACAATGTTAATTTCGTTAAAGAAGACTTTACTGTTCCACCAAAAGTCCTGCCGACATGTAGTAAAAATATCCGCGACCAAAATGCGAGTCCTCTATGAGACAACCCCAGTATGTATTCAGTATGGTCGGTGAGTATTAACGCCGACGTGGTGGCATGTGAAGGAACAAAGTGAAATTGTGATGTTCATGTGCAGTATGTTTTGGATGGAGAGGACTGTACAAGACGAGATGGGATGGTAGTGGAAAAAGTGAAAGTTTGCCGAAGTGGCATCGATTTATTTCAGTGTTTTAACTAAGAGGAACGTGAAGAAAATAACCAACCGCTTGTTTTTTTTTTACCGTATTAAGGCGCAGATATAACTTTGAATGGCTTTAAAGATGTTGAAACCTTTGCCTCAAACTCTTCCTATTTCTTTCCACCTCGTTTTACCTCGCCCAACTCTCGCTGATGACAATGACAATGAGTAATTTGCAAACCAGGATATGTATTTGTTGATCTCCCTGTTCTGAATTGAGCAATAGTTGTGTTGTGCCTGGGAAACATGGACGGGTCGAAGTAAAATGGCAAGGAAAAAAGTTATCGTATCTGATTAAGTTAATGAAAACTTTTACAAACTGCGACACTGTCAGGTTTTTTTTTACTAAATGAAACTCTCACACGACTACAAGAATGAAATTTAAAAGATGTCTTATTGGAAGGGCAAAAGATGAAACGTAAACACAGGAAAATGCTGGACAGTATTTCGGGTGGTTCTTTTGAAACACCCTTATGTCACTGAACAAAAAATAGTCTTAGTGTGATGATCTTTATTTTCTTCCTTGAACCAAACAGTTTTATTTACCTTTGATAAGGCATGTCGTCCTGAAGAGGCTTATGGTCACTAATTAATTTCTTAACAACTAGGTAGCTTTCTTGAATTGAATCAAGTTGTCGCTAGGCAGCAAAAATATGACAGCAAATGGGGTAATTGTAATGAAAGGCTTAATAATGTTCTAGCAGAAGAGAACAAGTTTCGTTGCCTCAAAAGAAAATAAATACATCTGAATAATAAACTAGTTAAGCAGGGAGCAGGACCTTAAGTGGGGAGGAGGGATTCAGTTTTCTTTGACAAGTAGAGAAGCGAATGACGATCTCACTGTCATTTGGTGCATTTGCCTGATCAGTTCACCAGGAAGGGTTTGAGAGGCTGGTGCCATAGTAACACAACAAGGCAGCATGGCAATATTGGCCCGGCTACCTGGTGTCCCCATTCCAGTGCACCATATAATCAGATTAACAGGGGGCGCCGCTCCCTCTCGCACCCTTCGAATAATCCTAACAATCCGATTTGTGGATCTTGTTCCATGAAAGATGGTGCAGTACTTGTGCATAACTTTCTACCTTCCTGCTGTTTATGAGGGTCTTCAATAATTGATTGCTTTGTCGTAGAGTATCCATATTATTTTGCAGGTGTGGGTTGCAGAATTACCAGTATTAGTGTTTGTTTGATGAGATGAATCATTTGTGAGAGATGATATAAGTTGAATTTTCTCATATGACCAGTTTTAATTAGATATGCTGGCTGTGGATCTGTTGATGTTCACGGCAGTGCTGATTTTGACGGTGGGTCAGAAATATTCCGTACTGAATTTGAAGGTTGCTTGTGTGAAATATACCCAGCTTGTTTTCTTGCAGTCGGTGGATTAATATTTAACTACTCTGCCCTTGAATACACAGGCACAAAGTCTTTTGTTTTTCACTATAAAAAAGTCACACACACACACACACACACACACGGTTTCATTTTTTTTTACTCTTAATAACCACATCCCTATATACATTATCTATACATGCAGATACCACACATACTTACCTGACTCCAACACTGATAAACCTTACATTTAAACTTCCTTCTACCAAAGCACCGATATTGATGCCATCATTACCATTATATACTACATGGTACATAGACGACAGCAAGAACACACGGAGGGAATCCAAGTACTTGTTCGAAATATTTTAGCCTCCCTAGAGTATATGGTGTATAATTCCTGCTTCCTTACACAGTACTCTTCGGTCCTCTCACATCAATATTCTGACTTTTCTCTCCCAGTCAGCCTTTCTGCACGGAATGGGTTTGTTGAGGGCAGTCCTAGACCTTGTGAATACGTAGTACTCTCTCAGTGCTCTTTGAGTTTACACACACACACACACACACACACACACACACACACACACACACACACACACACACACACACACACACACACACACAAATCATCATCAGCATTACAACAGTCCACTGCAATGTTAAGTTCGTGTACCTCCTCGACATACCCATTTTCTTCTCTCTCTTCTCTTCTGATTTGCTTACGTCTTTTGACATTATTCATAGTGTACTCTGTTACAATGGTTTCCCTCACACATTTCTGTTATCCTGTCATTTTTCACACCATTAATTTCTCCCCAACTATTGTCTTGAAACCTTTGATTGCCTAGGGGTTCTCCTTGATGAAAATCGTCCCAAGTTTGCCCGAATCAAATATATACACTCCGCCATGACAGTGAAAGACGTGCAGAATCTGTTTTAGACCCTCTTTTTTGGCTGATAAAATCGCCTGAAGATGATGAGAATGAATATCCATGTCACCATCTCAGTGTAGGCTTTATACAGATTGTTCCGAACCCTTTGACTTCACCAAACTTCCTAGAGACTGCAACCAACATGGTGGGAAAAAAAAAAAAAAAAAATCGGCGATGCCCTGTTAGCTCCGTAGCAGTAAGTAGCCTGAGTTAAATAAGAAATACAGTACACCGGCTTTCTGTTCTTTTATACGGGCAAGAGAGATAAAAATGTGCGTGGAAATTGAAGCGCGGCCAGTAGCGTGAAGATCTTTCCCTACCCTACGCTAATCTCGTATTAATTTAAAAATTGCCACTGGGCACTTATCATATAATACAGTTTGTAGCCTAATATATGCAGTTTTTTTTAATCCTTAAATTAATAAGGAAAACATCACAAGTCATAATAATGCTTGACTAATTTTTCTGCAGTTTGACAGACGGACGCTCAGGCAAAATGATATCTAGAGAAATGTAAATAAATGTAGAAACATTAACCTCCCAACTCTGACGGAAGTAGTGAGTGTAAATGATATGTGCCAGTCTGCCGTCAGTTGAGACATACTGTAAGTGAAAATATGTATGACCCGGAAGAAGGGGAGAATGGTGGCAGAGAGATTAAGGAAATGGGAACTGCGGGTAGTGGAGGGGCTAATTGCAAGACTGTTTTTCGTAAACAGGGACATCAACGTCACCGTAAGACTACCTCCTGCACAACAACCTGGCGGCGAGAGGGGGACAAGAGGTAACGATGGAGGGAGAGGAAAGGTTCAAAGTAGAGAAAATTTAATGAGGAGAGGAAACAGAAGTCGACAAATAGAAAAGTGAAGTCGATAATACAGGGAAACTCAGAATTTCGAGGAGAAATTTAAGTAGAGGATCCTGGGAAGAGTAACATAAAGGCAGCGATAGGAAACTGCACTGATTGTGTTGGTGGAGAGGTCTTTCTTAACTCTCCTGGAGATACCAAAAACTACTAAATATAGAAAACAACGATGCCTTCATACTAAAAAGGTAAATGAGGGAACAGGGATGTGGGGATGAAAATATGTTGTTGCACTTGATCCATATGCCAACGTATGATTGTGAAACTTGGACCACACTGGAGGGACTCAAGCCATGAGTGAAAGGGTGAGAAAAGAGTTATCTGAGAGGAGTGTGTGGAGTTATGTGTTGTTTATGTGGATGTGCTTTAACTTGTTTGAAGTAGCCTAAAATGTCTTGATTATGTGGAGCCGAGCCAAAAGAATATGACATACTGACTAGGAAATTGAGGTGAAGGGGAGAGAGGGATAGAGTGACAGATGAGGTGGAAGGACAGAATGGAGAGGTATTTGAAAGAGGGTGATGGAGATGAAGTGGGGGCAGCCTGAGGGCTGAGGACAGAACGACGTGGAAGCAATTTGCCCGTAGCCATCCCCTCCGGGACTAAAGCGTCTGGCTGTGGACAGTGTGGACAGAACAAGCTGCGATAATGGTGGACCCTGAAGTAGGACCTGAGTAGTGCAGCCTGTAATGCTGGCGGTCGTTTGCGATAAGGTATAGGCTGGGTGAAATATTATATCAAAGATCAGAAGTACGCAATGTTCCAATATACTTAGGATTTTAGGAAGCATGCTTTGCATGAAAAGATTAAGGGAACAGTAGAAATTTATAAGAGAAAGATGTCAACGATGCTTTTAAAAAGTATAAGAAAATAAAGGGGACAAATAGTGACAAAACAGAAGATTAAATTTAGAAAGGTAATTATAAAGGGAAAGGAAGGACGGAAATTCAGTAATGGTAAGGTAGAACATTAGTTCGCGTCCACACGTGTGCTCGAACAAGTGCTGGCAACACGTAAGCAACACAGTAACGAACACGCTGCAAACCTGTTGGGAACAGCAGCGTCTAGATCACGTTGGTAACATCATGATGCAGTCTCAGCTGCCTGGTATGGACACACCTATCCCATCGCCTCGGCTGCCAGTGTACGAAGCTGCACTGAAATATGTTTGCATACATCTGTCCAGATACTGCTGCAAACATGTTCCCGAACATGCTGCGAGCCGTGTTGCCGACATACGTTCGAAGGCACGTGTGGACGCGCTCTTATGGGAGCCACGGCAACAAACAGGAAGCAGGGAGTGAGGCACTGAGGCAACGGAGACGCAACACCGGGGAGGTGGGGGTGGGGGTGTGAAGGAAACGTTGAATAAGGTAGGAGGAGGCAAATAAAGAGTATAATAGTTAATGAAGAAGGAAAGAAGGAAGAAAACAGTGATATTAAAAAAATTCCAGAGAAGAGATTAAGAAAGGAAAATATAATTATGTTGACTAAGAAGAGATAAAGAATGTATTAAACAATGTTACAGGACACGTGGAGGAAAAGCAGTAGAGTGTGAAGAAAAGACGCAGACATTTGCTGGAAGTTATTGGAGGAGACGAGGATAGTGGAAGGAAAAATAAAAAAGAAATCTTGCTGAGAGAGAGAGAGAGAGAGGGGGGGGGGAGGAGGCAGAAAACAAGAGAAATTTTCCGGTTAAACTCGAAGGAAGGGAGCGAGAAGCAAGAGAAAAGATAAAAGCAGAAGAGGCAACGGTGAGTGAGGCAGGAGGCAGAGCGGAAGGTGGAGAGTTGGGGACAGAAGAAGAAAGGGA
Source organism: Coenobita brevimanus (assembly GCF_032717465.1). Taxonomy (NCBI): domain Eukaryota; kingdom Metazoa; phylum Arthropoda; class Malacostraca; order Decapoda; family Coenobitidae; genus Coenobita; species Coenobita brevimanus. Next base: position 8,281,488 of record NC_137043.1, on the reverse strand, counting down.
CGGAGAAGCAAATATACAACAAACAAAACAGTCGGTGCAGAAGGGAGGGAGAAAAAAGAGGTAACATGGATGAAATAGACAAGGACTAAGGTTGGGCAAGGAAAGGTAGAGAAAATGGAAGTGAAAACGATGATTATGTGGCTGCCGAAGACGTTAGGTAGACACACACAGCGTAAACAACGATAAGGACGACAAAAGGAGGACACAGCTGGCTAAGAAAAGAATAACCAAAACTAACAGTAACAAATATTGACATGGGAGGAGAATGGGGGGAAGAAGCAAAGGAAAAAAAAAGAGGGAAAAACGTTGGAAGGGTGGGGGGATGCAAAAAGAACAAATGGCTTAAGGAGAAGGATAGATGGAGAAAGAGAAAAAAAAATATCTGGCAAAGAAGAAAGAGAGAAATCAAAGGGAAACCTGGAGTGATGTGGGAGGCAGGCTTGTGGAGGAGTACAAGGGGAAGGCGATACAAATAAAGAAACACTGAAGCAAAGTAACTGACGAAGAATGAAGAGAAAATAAAATGTGGCCAATGAAGGAAAGTACATATAACAATAACCAGCCAATGAAAGTAAAGAAATAAAGAAAAAAAAAAGCCGAGAAAAGCTTAAAAAATGTCCGCACAGTATATTGTAAAAAGATGCAGATTAAAGAGTAAATAACTGACTACGAAAAGACGGCCGGGGGGGTGGGTGATAACTAGTGCATAATTTTCTGGACGAATAAAGAAACCCCACATAGGTGTATTTACAAGTCACTGTAACTGTACATTGATTACGGTAAGAGGTAAGATAACATAAAAGAATTATAAACAGACGACAGGCAATAAGACGAAATAGCCGGTAATCTTTCTCTCTTTCCCTCAGTAGCGTGATGGAGGGAATATTCCGTGTGTGCGTCTGGCCATCACATCACTCCCGTCACAGTCATGGCTGGTATTATGTAGTCATGTCTGGGGGGCGGCACGGCTGCTATGATACATAAGCTGTCCTTTTTACATTATTTGTCTGTCGATTGTTTTAGGTGACACGGTTTTCATGACCAGTGGCAAACATATCCAAGTTCACGAGACGTGTGTGTGTGTGTGTGTTTGTGTGTGTTTTAACAAAATAACTACAATCGTTGTAATCCTATTTTAACCAAATTTTGTTGAAGAACTGAAGGCCAAACAATGGGCAAACATCTATTTTTTTTTTAGAACAATACGTCAAATATCAAGGTGACATGGCCAGGACAAAGTTTAACATGGCAATATAAAATGAGCAGAGCCAATCCAGCTTATACCAGACTTGGTGAAATTGTTGAAGGTAAGGCAAGAATGAAGTGATTAAATTTTTGGAACAATCAATCAAAGGCCAGGGTCACAGAATGATGTCAAAGTATAGACCCTGTATGTGTTCCTTAACAAAGAAACTCAAAAAGTTTTGATCTAATTTTAGGGAAATTTGGTGGAAAGGTGGATCAGCCAGGGAGTATACCTATTGTTTCAGGGCAATGGATCAAAGTCAAGGTCAGAGGGCAAGGTCAACTTAAGCATTTGTATTTGATTGTAATAAAATTGAGGATAAGGCAAGAATAAAGGGATTTGATTTTGATAAGTCATTCATAGGTCAAGATCACATGGAAAGGTAAAAATCCAAGATCAGTTCAAATGGTTTTGATCTGGTTTTAATCAATCTTCGTGGAAGAATTTCGGGTCAGCCAAGAACGAAGGGATTCATTGCTGAGAATAATCAGTCAGAGGTCAAGGTCATAGGACAAGGTCTAAGTTTGGCCTGTGTCTGTGTGAACAAAATAACTATAATAGTTTTAATCTAATTTGGGTCAGACTTGGTGGATGATTAGAAGATCAACATAAAAGGTTGACCTATAGATTCTGAAAACAATAGGGCAAAGGCCAAATTAAATATTGCTATCACTGTTTTGTAGACGTAATCCCTCTAATATCCGAAAGCCCGCTATCCGAACATCCCCACTAACCGGAAATAATCATCCCAGGATCCAATATTCCCAAAATGGTCTGAAAACCACAAAAAATTTGAAAAAAAAAAAAAAAGATTTTTTCCCGCCTGTAATTTGAACTTGGCGCGCGGGACGCGGGACAGCTTTGTTGTGGCACGTCATTCCTCTGACATCCGCTAGAGTGCCCCTGCATCCTCCCCACTTTCCGCCTGTCTCTTGTCGTGAGTGAACGCTCGTCGTCATGGCAGCCCATGTGCTCGGTTTTGTGGTGGTGCCTTACCTGCTGCAGGCACTCCTGCTGCTCTCGTGCCTCTCCTTCATGTGTGTGATGATGGCCCTGCCACCTGAGAAGAGGAAGAGAGTGGTGTTGACTCTGGAGAAGAAGCGAGAGATATTGGAAAAAGTAGATGCGGGGTGGTCTTCTTCACGCATCCTCCGCGAGTTTAACCTGGCCCGATCTACTTTGTTTGATATTAAGAGATCCCGAGAGAAACTCATGCAGTACACGGCTGACTTCTCATCGAGAAGCAAACGCAACGTGGAGAGGAAGATGATGTTTACTCCCAAGTTTGCTGAAGTTGACCGCTCCACGTTGATTTGGTATCGACAGCAATGTGCTGCTGGTGTGATGGTATGTGGTATGGAGCTGACGGCTGCTGCTGAGAAGTTCGCCAGGCTTCATGACTCCCTAAACTTCAAGGCATCTGAGGGTTGGCTCTTTGCGTTTAAGTTACGGCATGGCCTTACCAATCGTAAGGCTCATGGCAAAGCTTTGGACGCTAACGAGGATGGAGTTGACGAGTTTCAGCACGAGGTGAAGGCCTTGATCGACAGGGAGGGCCTCACTCTCGGTCAAGTCTACAACGCTGACGAAATTGGTTTATTCTATCGTTCTTTGCCAATGAACACTCTAGCCGAGGAGATGGAGAAGCGTGTACCTGGACACAACCTCTCCAAGGAATGGATATCTGCTTTGTGTTGTGCCAATGCTAACGGCATGCACCGGCTTAAACCCATTATTGTTGGCCGCGCAAAGCAGCCTCGGTGTCTTCGTGGGGCGATGGATGTCCTTCCTGTCGTCTGGTACCATTCTTTGAAGGCATGGTTCACAGCCCAGATCTTCAAAGACTGGTTCCACCGCCATTTCGTCAAGGAGGTCATACATTACCAGATGGAGAAACTCGGAATCCCACATGACCTGGTAAAGGCCCTCCTTCTCCTTGACAATGCACCTGCCCACCCATGCGACAAGGACTTGGTGGCTGAGAATGGCCGCATTAGGTGCATGTATCTGCCACCTAATACGACTGCTCTCATCCAACCAGTGGACCAAGGAGTGATCGTGGCAACGAAGCGCCTATACCGCTGGAAGTTCCTGGATGAGGTGATGGTTGTTCTCGAGGACGAGGACGAGCACAGGGAGGGATGGGACACGCAAGGCCAGCGGACTTTGGAAAACCTTCACCGCTACAACATGAAGTCTGCAATCAACAACTGGGCCAGTGCATGGAAGGAAATCCCTGTCAAGACTCTAGAAAATGGTTGGTCTCGTCTGCTTCCCAGAACGGATGTGTAGTACGATTTCCTAGGTTTTGACGTGGATGACTTCCATGCACGTCTACGTACGACATGGTGACGATGTTGATGTGGATGACGTGCGTGAGTGGTTGGATGACGACAAGGGCAATCCTGGGTATCAGACCCTGTCTGATATCGAGATCGCATCTTCAGTTGCAGGTGTCAGTACCCAGCTTGAAGATTCCGACGAGGACGGCGACGATGATGCGGACTCCTCTCAGCATGACACAACTCCAGCCATCCCCAAGCTGAGTGCACTCCGGGAACACCTAGAGTTCGTTCTGGACTACCTGGAACACCCTGACTGCGACAGGGAGATCGGGCCCTTGGGACTTGTGGAGGAAGTGCGTGCTCTCAGGCAGCGCATTATAAATTGTCAGAATCGTCGTTCCTTGCGTCAATCAACCATTGACAGTTTTTTCAGGCCCGTGACCCCCGCTGTGCCCAGCCCTGGCTCCACTCCGTTGCCTCCCCAAGACAGGCCCTCATGCTTCGAGCCACAGCCCAGCACATCAGCCATGATGGAGTCACCGCTCGACGTGAGTTTGCTTCTGTCTTCAGAGTCGTCTGCAGTGGGTACGCCATCACCACAACCCAGCGACGCACCCCTAGGTCACCTCCCTGTGCTACTCTCAGACTCTGACAGTGATTAGACGCCAAGAACCTCTCCACTAGACCACACGGGAAATTACAGTGTTGTGCAGTGAAAAAAACAGTGCATTGTGTTAAGGATTTACGGTTGTGAGTGAAAAGACAACAATTTTTGGACTAAATTTAACGTAAATAAACTTGTGGGTTTTTGGTTTAGAAAATAGTTATAAGAGTGGAAAGACTTAAAGTGCAGAGTGCAGCACTTATTAAGTTACAATGAAGTGTAAGTTAGACAAGAGTGCGCACTGTGAAGAGAATGGACTTCTGAGTGCGAATGACTAAGTTCAGTGCAAGACTTCATGAACAGTGTACTGCAAGTGCTTCAGGAAATCCTTCTTACTGTCAGAGTCTGAGAGGAGGCGGTTATTCATCGAGATGGCCATGGACTTGCTGTAAGTAGGCAGAATGTCTCATACTGTGCTCTACTGTATTTTCCATACTATACTTACCTCAAACACCTCATTTCACTCTTTTATGTCCCTTATTGGTGTGAATTTGCTGTGTCTTAGGTGCTATGCATGTGCAGTAGGGAGGTGCTTTTCTAAGTTAGGCTAGGTTAGGGTCCATAACTACCAGTCTGGGAGCCAGGGACTTGTAAGTACCCAGAATGTTGAATATTGTATGAACCTACCTCAAAAACCTCGTTTTATGCTTCTTTTGCATTTATTTCAGTCTTTTATGTCCCTCATTGGTGTGATTTGGGTCTTAAACAGGTGCTATGCATGTCCAGAGTGAGTTGTATAGGTGTTTTTCTGAATTAGGGTCCATAAGGTACAAGTCCAGAAGCTGGGGCCCAACATCTGGACAGGACCACTATCCGAACCTGCCTATGGCTCTATTACATCGGATATTGGAGGGATTACTATAGTCATTTATGTAATGAAAGAGACACTCATGAGGAGCCTACACATGGTGGCACTTTGCTCCAAGGGTAGAGCAGCTGTGGTGTCCACCGAAGGGCCAAACCTACTCATATTTCCCTGCACCTCGCTGTGGGGAAAGACCCTGGTTCGACAGCGGTGAGGCGCTATCCACAACAAAAAGGGCGCTAAATTCCTGCACGATGAAAGTACTGTACTGTTACTCTAGGCTGGTCCCACAGAAGCAGTGTGTGTGTGTTCTTACCTAATTGTATCTTTACAGGAATGAGTCAAGCTCGTACTGTTCCGTGTCTTAAACCATATTTATCGTACATATCCTTAAAATTGTGAATTGTTTTGGCACACACTATTTCATTCGGTAGTGCATTCCACTGATCAGTTGCTCTATTTGGGAAACTAAATTTCCTTACGTCTTTATCACTTCTCTTCTTATGCGGTTTTTTTGCAGTGTCCTCTTGCTGATGCTTCCCCATAGGTTAAGTAATCATTTATGTCTATTTTCTCTTTCCCTGATATGTATTTATATAGCATAATCATATCACCTCTTTTCCTTCTCTCCTGTAGTGTTGGTAGATTCAGTTTATTTAGTCTTTCTTCGTAGCTTAGATCCCTTAAGCTTGGTACCCATCTTGTAGCGGCCCTTTGAACTTTTTCAATCTTGTCTATGTGTTTTTTTGAGATGAGGACTCCAGACTACTGATGCATACTCCAGGGTTGGTCTGATGAATAATGTTATTATCTTTCTTAGCATGTCTTCATTTATGTATGTGAATGCTATTCTCATATTTGCAAGCAGTGTATACATGTTCCGTACCTTCTCACTGATGTGGTCTGCCGGAGATAGGCTGTTATTGATAATCACACCTAGGTCCTTCTCTCTTTCTGATGTGTGTAGGGTTTTATTTCCTAACGTATAATCCCAATCAGGTCTTTTTCCACTTTTACCAAACTTGATTACATGACACTTGTCCACATTGAATTCCATTTGCCATGTATTACTCCATTCATGAAGTTTATTTAATTCTTTTTGTTGCTCTTTACAAGAGTCTGTGTCAGTAATTCTCCTTTGTATTTTTGCATCATCTACAACCATATTTAAATAGCTTTCATATCCAGTGTTATTCTCTATATCATTTATATACACTAAAAACATGATTGGTGCCAGCACTGAGCCTTGTGGTACTCCACTAGTCACTTCTTTCCATGATGAGTAATTTCCCCTTGGTACTGTTCTCATTTCTCTTCTTATGAGAAAATCTTGCATCCAACAATACAGTTTGCCTTGAATTCCTCCTTGATGGTACAGTTTCCATAAAAGTCTTTGGTGTGGTACTGTGTCAAATGCTTTCTTAAAATCTAAATAGATGCTGTCCACCCATCCTTCTCTTTCCTGTAATGTGTCTCTTACTCTGTCATAGTATCTCAACAGATTAGTAACACATGATTTTCCTTTTCTGAAACCAAACTATCTTTCTGTTATCATATTGTGTTATTCTAGATGATTTACCCAAGCTTTTCTTATAAGCTTTTCTAATACCTTGCTTACAACACTGGTTAGTGATACTGGTCGGTAGTTGAGTGGATTTTCTCTATTCCCTTTCTTGAATAAGGGAACAATGTTTGCTTTCTTCCAAATATCAGGTAGTTTACCTTGACTCAAGGATTTATTGAAAATTAAAAATAATGGTTTACTTAACTCCTTTGCACATTCACGTAGTACCCAACATGAAATTTCATCAGGACCATTTGCTTTTCCTTTGTCTAATTTACTTAGCTCCTCCTGTATTACTTTTTCTGATGTTTGTATATCTGGTAGTATGTGTGGGCATGCATGTTCCACATAATCCCTCTCAAAATTTTTTTCCTGTAAAAACTGATTGGAATTTCTTGTTTAGTGCTTCACAAATATCCTTCTCTTGTGTATAGGTGATTCCCTCTTCCGTAATGGATTGTATTTTATCTTTTACTTTGGTTTTGCTTCTGATGTAGCTGTAAAATAGCTTCGGTTGATCACTACTGTTATTTATGATATCCTCCTCAAACTGTTTTTGGGCTTCCCTCCTTATTCCTGTATAATCGTTTCTTGCCTGTTTGTAATTTTTATATGCCCTTTCACTATTGTGTCTTCTGTATCTATTCCACAACAAATCTCTTTTTTCTTTTGATTTTTTACATTCTGTATTGAACCAGTTCTTTATTTTCTTTTCTGCTTCTTTGTGCTTTGCGATGTACTTCTGGACTCCCATTTCATAAAGTTCACAGAATTTTTTATATATAGCATTTAAATCTTGTCCTCTAAGCTCCTTTCCCCAATCAATTTCTAAGAAGTACTTCTTTAGGTCATGATAGTTTCCCTTTTTATAGTTTAGTCTCTTTTTGTAACTTTCATTGCTGTTAACTACGTCATATGCTATCCTGAAGTTGCAATTAAGCAATGCATGGTCGCTTTTGCCGAATGGAGGGTGGTATATTAAATTGTCAATGTCGTTTTCTTGCCTAGTAAATATGAAATCTAGCATTGAGGGTACATCGAGTCCTCTTTTTCTGGTACTTTCCCTTACGTGTTGCATTAGGAAAAACTCTTGCACGAGATCCAGGAGCTCTTGGTCCCAACAGCTTTCTTGGCTTATTATATCTAGAGTATTCTAATTTATATTCGTATTAAAATCTCCAGTTAGTATAATTCTTTCCGATTTCTCTTCCATTTTATGTAGTAATGATCTTAAACTCTGAATTGTATTCTCTGCCAGGTCCTCATACTCGTCTCTTTCCAATGTATTTGACTTGGGTGGCATGTACAAATTGGCTACAAATACTTTCCTTTCAGTTGTATTGATCTCTACTGCAATCATTTCTACTGGTGAGGGTATATATAGTTCTATTTCTTTGACTTTTAGATACTTCTTAGTTAATATTATAATTCCTTCCCCTTTTTTTAAGTTCCTATCTCTTCTCCATATATTATATTCCTCTAAGTTTAGGACGTCATTTGATAGCCTTGGTGTTAATTTTGTTTCAATTAGGCATATTATGTGAGGTTCATTTTCTTTGACATAATCATTCATCTCTAATAATTTAGATACTATTCCATCCACATTTGAGTACATCAACTTAATCATCTTGTTTATATACTTGTCATGACTTGGTTCTACTACCTTCCTCCTTTTTATTCCCTCCTGTTTATGTACCACTTTCGTACCTGCAATCCTATTGCTTTGTAAAAAAAATTTATTCTTCTCCCCTGATCTTCCCTCATTTTTTGTTTTTGCTTCCTCCCTCTTCTCTTTCAGTAAATCCAGCTCCTTTTGTGTTAGGCATCTTTTTATCCATATATTTATGAACTCCTCTTTTTCCATAAGATTCTTTGCATTTTTTAGTATCTCCTCCATGGTGTTTACACTCAGAAAGGTTACCTTTAAAGGTCTTGAGTTACTTCTCTCGTATTTCCCTAACCTTTTGTGTTTCTCTATGTCTTTACTACAGATTTCCTCTGATACTTCTTTCAGTATGCTCATTACATTTGCCATCTCCTTTTTGGCTCTTGAGATCTTGTTCTTTACTTCTTCCTCTTCTATACCAGTGATTAGTATAGATTTGTTGATGTCTTCTGAATCTCTGATTAACTTTGGATTGTTTTGGATTATTCTTTTCACTTCCTTTTTAATGCTTTTTTCTTCCACCCTTGTTTCTAAGTCTTTATTTACTTTCACCATTTCAGCATATGTGGTTTCCACATCATTTTTGTAGCTTTGCACAGATTCATTCACCTGTGTTATCTTCTCAATATCACTGCTCTGGAATTAATTGAATGAATTAAATGAAAATGTGACATGGTGGCGCAACAGCAGAGGTCATATGCCGCCAAACACAAACATTAATAGGAAGGCAAAATATAAATGAATAAATAAACAAATAAAATGATGCATAAAACAAAGTGACAAAATCAAAGAAACAACCCAAACTAAAACGTGGTGGAAAGATTGAGGTTAAACGAGAACAGTATAACACACAAACTAAAATATGGTAAAGTCTTACAGTTTGTGGAGAAGGCAGGAACTTAACACAAAGGAGAAGGTGCCTTCTCCCATAGCACAAGCTTCTTCCCCAGGTACCGAAGAGAGAAGATAAGGTCCGTTGTTGGCTCGGCACCCAGAAAGGTACTGCCGACGAAGGTCCTCAAGACTTGGGCATTCCAAAAAAAGATGCTGCACAGTCAAAGGAACCAGACAGTTATCACAATAGGGAGTGGGCGCCTTCTCCATTAAAAAACCACGAGTCAGCGTAGTGTGGCCAATCCGGAGACGGGCCAAAGCTGTTTCCCACTGCTGGCATAGTCCTAAATACCCTCCATCGCCCAGGTTCTGACGAATGCTGCAGAGTTTGTTCGCCCCTACTGCATCCCACTTTCTCTGCCAACAGAGATGGACAGCTCCTATAATGCTTGTACATAAATCCTCAGATGGGACACGGTAATGGGGAGAGGAAGGGTGGGAGGCAGTGGCTCTCACCACAGAGTCAGCACGCTCATTACCTACGACCCCCACATGAGCAGGGACCCAACACATCTGTCCAGTAAATCCGTGTCTGTGTAATAAGAAGAGCCACTCCAAGATAGACAGGACTAGAGGGTGTGATGAGAAGCCACAAGACAAAGCTTGCAAGGCACTGGCTGAGTCACGAAAAATGGTGAAAGAAGCAGGAGGTAAGCTAAAAATCAACTCAACTGCAACTAAAATAGCTGTAAGTTCAGCAGTAAAAACAGAGGCGGAAGGAGGAAGACTCCCACCACGGCTAAGATCATGGAAAACTACACCAAAGCCTGTTCCAATGCAGGACTTGGAACCATCAGTATATACAGGGATCGAGCCACTGTAGACAGAGGCGTGTTCTAAAAAATATGACAGAGCTACCTGTGTGGAAAGAGAGGCCTTCCTCTCAGGGAAGTAATCACATGGCCATACTTCTGGGAGGAGCCAGGGAGCCACTCGGGGAACATGCACAGGGCAAACAGGAAAAGGCTGAACACCTAACTCCTCCATGGAAGCCCTCACTTTGTACCGAAACGGTTGCGGATAGCGAGGGTGGGTGTTATAAAAGGGGAAAAGAGCGACCTCAGAGACAGCCATACAACTTGGTGAGGAAGGTAGACGATGAAGGTGGTGCCAACACTGCACCAGTAAGGACTGGCGACGGAGATCTAGTAGCGTTTCATTCGCGTCTACTAATAGACTAGGAATTGGGGAAGACCGGAAAGCTCCAGTTGACAGACGGATCCCAGCATGATGGATTGAACTGAGAAGCTGCAGCCATGCCTCAGTAGCAGAAGAGTATACCTCACACCCATAGTCCAATTTGCTCCATACCAAGGCACGGTAAAGGTGGAGCAGGGTGGCTCTATCAGAGTCCCAAGACAGGTGAGATAGAGTCCATAGGAGAGACAGGACACGGTGGCAGGATAAACGTAATGCATGGATGTGGGGAACCCATGTCAGTCGTTTGTCGAAAACAAGACCGAGAAACCTTGCTTCATCCACACATCGGACTCTGTGGCCATGTAACTTGAAATCGGGTTCGGGGTGGACACCTCTCAAGTGGGAGAAATGTAAGGCCACTGTTTTTCTTGGGGAGAAACGGAAACCATGCATTGCGGCCCAATGAGATACGTGGTCTAAGGTAAGCTGCATGCGACATTCAGCCACGGGCATCCGGGAGGCAGCATACCATATAGCTGAATCATCGACATACAGTGAGGCAGACACCCCCTCTGGAATAGAGGACAGAATACCATCTAATGCTGTAGCAAAAAGGGTCATCCTAAGGACACTTCCTTGAGGCACGCCTTCTTCCTGAGGGTATAAGGGAGACAGAGTATCACCAAATCGAACCCTGAATGAACGGTCACGCAGAAAGTCTAATATAAATAGGGGCAGCCTACCACGTAAACCTAAAGAGTGAAGCTGCTTGATGATACCAAAGTGCCATGTAGTAACATATGTCTTTTCTAAGTCAAAGAAGACGCACACCAGATGCTGCTTCCTGGCAAAAGCATCACATGCTGCAGCTTCTAGGCGGACAAGTGCATCTGTCGTCGAACGATATTTGCGAAAACCAGACTGACATCGAGAGAGACAGTCATTCCTTTCGAGAAAATACATTAAGCGTGAATTGACCATCTTTTCAAACAGTTTACACAAGCATGATGTAAGGGCAATTGGTCGATATTCTAGAGAACTGGATCCTGTCTTCCCTGGCTTCTGGAATGGCAGGACAACAGCTTCGCACCAAGAGGTAGGAAGAGAAGAGTCTCTCCAGATTCTATTAAAAAGTTTGAGGAGAAAAGACAATGCTTCATCACCCAGGTGCCGAAGCATTGCATAGGGAGTATCATCTGACCCTGGTGAAGTGTCTGGACAAAGGGAAAGAGCAGATTGGAGTTCATAGGAAGAGAAAGGGAGGTTGTAAGACTCCCCCCTCCCGGAATGGAAGTTCAATACCCTAGCCTCTTCTATGTCCCTGTGTCTGGCAAAAACTGGAGTGCTAGCATCTCTATGGCTGACCGCTGCAAAGGCAGAAGCAAAAATATCAGCCACAGCCGCAGGGTCACCAACAGGCTCACCATTTGACAGCAGCACAGGGGACCTGCCTTGCGGGAATTTTCCTGAAATCTATTGTACCCTCTTCCACACCTGAGACACTGGTGTCTTAGAGTTTACGAAAGACACATAAGCCATCCAAGAGTCTCGTCAGGCTTGTTTGAGGACCCGGCGTCCCCTAGCACGTGCCCTTCTGAATTCGACAAGATAATGCTCTGTTTTGTATCGACGATAATGTGAAAATGCTGTCTTTTTGGCACGTACAGCAATACTACACTCCTCATTCCACCATGGGACAGGGCGATAGTTATATGTGCCAGATGTTCTTGGAACAGCGTGGAGGGCAGCAGAATGGATAATAGACGTAAAGAACAAAACAGCTTCATCTATATATGGAAAGTCTTCTATGGAAACACCAATAGAAGTCAAGGAAGAAAAAAGGGACCAGTCCGCCTTATCTAACCTCCAGCTCTGGAGACGGGAACAAGGACTAGGTATTGCTGCAGTAAGGAGGGTAGGAAAGTGATCACTCCTATGCAGATCCCTCAGAACCTCCCAGGTGAAATCCAAGAGGCAGTCAGGAGAACAGACAGAGAGGTCAATTGTGGTAAATGTATTCGTCTGAGGATGAAAATGCGTAAACTCGCCAGTATTCAGCAGAGAGAGATCCTCGTCCTCCAATAAGGATGCCAATAAATGCCCACGTTGGTTAATTAGACAGTTACCTCACAAAGGGAGGCGACCGTTAAAGTCCCCCAGGAGGAGAAAGGGCTTAGGTAATTGGCTGAGGAGGTCTTCAAGGTCTGCTTTACTAACTTCTGTGCTGGGTGGTAAATAAATGCAACAGACAGTATACCAGCAGAGGGCATACAACCGCACAGCAACACACTGGAGATCAGACTGGAGGTGAACTTGTTGATGAGGGACATTAGCCCTCACCAAAACAGCACCACCTCCAACAGGATCCTGGGTTGGAGATGAGTAAAAAGCATCATACCCAGGTGGTGCATGAGGAGTGGCAAGCCCTACAAGAGTTTCCTGGACACACACGCACAATGGGGAATAAGCCAGGAGGGTCGCAGCTCCTCCCAATTACCACGCAGCCCTCAACAATTCTATTGTAATATACTGGCTGAGAGAATGCCATAGTACCCACAGCGAAGGAAGAATCAGGTTGAGGGGCGAGACAACCTTGCCCCTGGCAAGCAACCAGATATAGATTGCTGCTTAGAACTGCCCTTAGAAAGGGACTGCCTGGCACCGTTATGGTGTACAGTGTGCCGCCCAGCTGAAGATAACCTGTAGGAAGAAGAAGAGGGCTGGACGATGGTTTTCTTCTTTGGCGGGGCAAGAGATGGTTTGGCAGGTGGACTGCAAACTGCCCTAGCCCGAATAAAGCAGGCAGTGCCACCACGAGAAGGAGCACAATCAGTAGCGAGTCCCACAGTACTGGAATCCTGAGAGGCAAGGCCTCATGCAGCTGAGCAGGTGCATCACCAACCTGAGGACCACCACTATCTGGTGGTGGCTGGGTCATCAGCGAGACGCCATCCCCAGCCTGCACTTGCCCTGACCCCTGAGCATCCCGAGGAGGAGGAGTAGTGGGCTCCACTGCAGAGATCTTTGGCAGCAGCACTTCACTCTCTGAGCACTCTTAGGAGCCATAGCAATGCTTACCTTGCACAGGAAGAACATCGGGAGTTTTGACGTGTCAAAGCAAGGTGTAGCATTGACACGGGTGTTTGTCACAGGAGGAACTGAAGGAACTGGGATGGGGGAGGCACTCCCAGATGCTGGAAGCACCACCACGAAGGGGACACCCCCAGAGATAGGGGGCACCTCCCCGGAAGCAGCACAGCTGCTTCCAGGCTGCACTCCCTCGGTGGAACCCCCCAGCCGAGAAGGCTGGGAAGTAGAACTCCAAGAATTTGATGGGGCATTGTTTGATGGCAGGGGGACCTGCCGAGTAGCCTTAGGCCGAGACAACGCAGCAGCAAAAGTAACCCCAGGGCGAATGAACCGCTCCCTAACCCTGGCCTTTGCCTCAGAAAAGGAAATTTTCTCCTTCGTTTGGACAGAAATAATCTCATATTCATACTTGTATAGTTTGCAATCCCTTGAGGAGGTTGCATGTGCTCCTCCACAGTTCAAAAATTTAGGGGGTTGAGAACAATCATCTATACCATGAGAAATTCCACCGCAATTTCCACAGACCTCAGGAAGGCCAGACGCTTCCCGCCCGCAAGAACGGTGGTCATGACCAAATCTTTCACAATAATAGCATCTTCTAGGTCAGGGAACATAAGGTTTAGCCTTTAGCTTCCACCACGCAGCAGTGATAACCTCCGGCAAGGTAAGACAGTCAAATGTCAAGATAAGAGTGGGCGTGGGGGTTAAAACTCCATCAACTTTCTTCATAATTTTCTGTACTCCTACAACACCCCGAGGAGTCAGCCCCTCTAAGAGGGAAGAATCAGAATATGAGATCAAGTCACAAGAACACACAACCCCTCGGAGCTGGTTTAGGACCAAATGACAAGAGGCAGATACAGGATAACTGGCGACCACAGTTAGGGACTGGATGCGTGAACTCTCCTCTTCATTCCTGGCTTCTAACAACAGAGAACCATCGCCCTGCAAAGAGACCTTGGGGGTAAATCCACATGCTGTAACTAGACCACTGTGAATCTGAAAACAATTCAGGTTCCGGAAGGAAGTACCATTATCCATTTTGAGGACTATGTATTTTGTGTAAGAGTGATTCACAAAAACACCAGGTAACAGCTCCATAGAAAGGGCATCGTGATTCACAGTTTTGGCAGACGACCCGGAAGGTACAGTGTCGTTGACCAGAGAGTGACCAGTTGATACCGACTCATGCGGCTAGTCACCGACCACACGAGTGGGTAAAGAGCTGTTCTATGTATCCATAAATACATTAGTGAAAATAAATTGGCACCAGGAACCAAGGGAAACCACCTACCAGGGAGTGAGGGGACCGAGCGCAGTCTGATGGGAGCGAGGTACCTCGTTCCCAGAGGGTGTCCCAAAAAGGACACCCCATGATTCGAAAGTTTGCTCCCACCAGTGCAAAGACCCCCTTCCCCAACACCCCCCAGCCCAGACACCCAATGAACCACCTCAGGACAGCACTGAGGCGATCCCTCTGGAGGGCGGAACCGATGACCCATACGGGTAACCTACATTTTGGGCAGCGCTTAGTCAGACCCCTCACCCACAACCCTACCCACATGGGAGACCCTGCCAGATGTTGTTACATCCATGGGCAGGCTTGTGGGATCACCGGAGCACGCAAGCTCCCCCACCACGACAAGGTGGCTGCCCACGGGGGGGATCACTGCTCTGGTCTATCAGACTGCTTACTTGCCTAATTGTCTTTGTATCATTTTTGAACTCTTCCATAATACACTCGCGGTTGACTACTGTACTTGCCATATTTCACTAATTTTTCTCCTAAGTGAACCCAGTTCTACTGTCAGCTCACCTATGGTTATGTCTTTCTTGTTGACTTCCTTTCCTAATTTTTCTATTTCTTCCTTTTGCAAATGCATCTGTTTCTTGATTTCATCAATCTCATTTTGAAAAGCCGTCTCTAACCTATGTACTCGTTCAACCAATTTATTGTGAGTCTCCATTTCAACCAGTTCTTGGTAGAAATCATCGTCCTGCTTTCTACCTTTATCCCTCTTCTTTTCCAAATTTGCTTCACTAAAGTATGTGGTCAAGTTGCAGTACTAAAAGCTCATATGGTACTTACATTCCTTGGGACAGTTGTAGACAAAACAAACGATCAGCTGATTGTGCGCATTCTTACTCTAATTTCTTTTCTTTTCTGTTTGAACAAGTCTTGCTTTAAAACTTTTTTTTTTTTTCTTATTAGAACTCCATTTAGTCTAACCTGGTACAGAGCTTGACTCATATAAAGATACTAATTTAGGTAATGCCACTGGCCAAGTTGGCCGTTTATGGAGCGATGGCGGCGAGCGTCTGGTCTCCTCGGTGCCTTTTGTGTGTGTGTGTGTGTGTGTGTGTGTACGCACCACATCTATTTCGATAATTCTACGAATTATATTTTTATGCACACGAGTGAAAGCGCGTAATTAGAAAGAATTTGTACATCACACACCGCTGGGCGCTGTCCTTGCAGCAGCAATTAATATTTTTAACTGCATATATATTTTTTCAGAGATAATTCCTTCTCAGAGAACTATAAAGATTTTACAAATTTATTTGCTCCTCGCCATGAAGTTCAGTTAAACCACCACGAATATATATATATATATATATATATATATATATATATATATATATATATATATATATATATATATATATATATATATATATATATATATATATATATATTTATTAGAAACTTCGTAGCTTCTTGTAGTGTGTTTCGTAGATCAGTTATACATATATTAAGACTCGTGGACGAGCAGTTGTTATACGTGAGTAGTTTTGTAAGTAGATAATATTCGTTCCCTTTTGTCATGCAATGACAGGATAGGTAAAGACTAGTATGGGACTATTTTTATTTGTCTTGGAAATATTAACAAAGTCTCTCACACACGATTGAAGTATAGAGTCCCGCTGTTACCTCCCCACTGTCTCACTCTGTCTCTCTCTGCCACCCTCTCGCCCCTGTTGCTAGCCTCCTTCTCCCTTCTCCTCCTCTTTCTTTCCGTATGTAAGACCTTCCATTACGTTGGCTACACTGTCGTCCAAATGCTCTAAAAGCGTGTGTGTGTGTGTGTGTGTGTGTGTGTGTGTGTGTGTGTGTGTATATGTGTATGTGTGTGTGTATGGTCACGAGGCGCTGTTTGTGGGCTATTGTGCTGGTGTGAGACATTATGGAGAGGTGTTAACGTCACTTCCTTTGGCCCTTGGGTTTGACATTGAATTACTCTCTAGACTATATGTTGCTAGTTATTATGTAGTAAGATATTTTACAGTCCTGATATATATATATATATATATATATATATATATATATATATATATATATATATATATATATATATATATATATATATATATATATATATATATATATATATATATTATTGCTAAGGCTCTATAGTATGTATTACTAAAAGTAGTTCGGTGCCCCCTTCATCCACACAAAAGTCTTGAATACCCATTTAATCTGGGGCATCATAGGCTTAGTAATAATACCACCAGTACCATCACACACACTACGGTGACCTGCGTCACTCTCTGTCACAATCTGGATCACTCACCTTACGTCTGCCACAGCAGCCCTTTTCAAGGATTACTGCAATTTGTGTTGCTCATTGTTAAACCTTCGATAATAATTAATGTTCGTAAAGACCAAAATCATTCACCTTGCATTATATTGTTGTCGTAATTCACAATTCACAGTCATGGCAATTTCATTTTTAGTTTACTCAGAACTTTTCAAATAAATTAGTTTGAGTATGTTTGGGGTGGAGAAATAAAATTTTGTTTCATCCTCTCGTGACACCAAATATAGCAATTTTACATAATCTCTGGCTATTTCGTCCATCAGCATCAACTTTGGGCCACATTGCTTGGCTCAATGTCTTCGTATATACTATTTTTTTTTTTTTTTTTAATGCTTCAGTAAATTTCCTGTTCCCTTCTTCCACTCCTTCGCTCATTTCCTATTTGCAGTTTTATCTTCCTTCTCTTTTGTTACTCCATATGCTACGTTTACCATCAGTACCTTCGCCTGACCCATCTAGAAGGCCAATTAGCCGACCCATTATCTAAATTAATGTTCCATGTGCGGTCGCGGGGGTAAATGATCACCGTACGTTATTTGTTACCAATGAAAAAACGCGATATAATCCACTCAAAGGAATTCTCGTAGGAGTGTGCCTAGAATCGTTGATCGGTGTGGCCATAGAGAAGTGGCAGATATCACCTAAGCTGACTGAAATTGTCTGCCGATAGCAAAAATATCATATGCTAGATATAATTGTTGTGAAATTCTTAAGTAAGGCATTTTCTAATAGAAACCGTTTGACTCGAGCACTAGTTTCGTCTCTCAAGTGAACACAGTCATCTTAATTTTGAGCGTTAGAGTGCGCATTTAATCATTTAATTATGCACAGAACTATCCCCTCCACAGTAACAACTGTCATCACGATTGACGCATACCATAAAAGACCACTTGATGAGCATCGACCTTAGATTTGGGCTCATGAAAGTTCATCGAGTAGTGACTTAGGACGCAGAAATAATATGGTGATGTTGTTTGTTGCAGCAGTGACAGCCATGATAGTGGTGGCCCTCATATTTATCAGTATTTTACCACATTTTGAAGGGCTGATGGTAGACACCATATCGACACAAACAAAACACTTAAACATTCCCACAACATACAATTACGAACGCCACTTTATATCCATGCCACTTTTGTTAGTCTAACTATGTCGTCATTGTCCTGGGGATGAATACACAAAACTTCTTAGTAACTTACTTTATCTGCTTATGGATGTGGTTGTCTGTGGAAATGTATTGCTGTGTTGATATATCCCTTTTTTGCAGGGCCTAGTCTCTTAGAAGGAAACATCTCCATTTTATTAGTAAGCAACAAGAATATAAATTCCTGTACTCCAAGTTAATGCTTTTTCCAGTACCAAAACGCTGATATATGACGCCTTCTCACAGGACTGGTCCCTCTTTACAAAAAAAAAAAAAAAAAAAAAAAAAAAAAAAAAAAAAAAATGATAATTAGTTACCTCATAACTGTTTCCTGCAGCCCCAAATATTCACAAACAGTGAATTCTGTGCTTAATAAAAAGAATTTTCAATTGAGATAGATTTATTTTTAATGTACCCGACTGTGACCAAAGGCTAAACAGTCCGTTCCCTGAGGCCCATCTATTTTCCCATGCACAGGCAATAACTATCGTCACAAACCTCCAAGTGTCACCACTCTGTGCTAACGTATCGAAATGCTGGATTGTCTTTTGAAAGATTAGTCCAGAGTTTTAATCAATTGAGTCTCTCATTTTTTTCCTTGACCTAGCCTATCCACAGCTTCTATAGGTACCGACAGTTTTCTGTAGTGCCAGTTAGTAAGACATATTTACAAGTCCTTTATTCCCATTCATCATGTTACGCACGACTTGAGCTTTTTCTTTGTACTTTTAATTAACTCAGAAAATTTTACAGTATCTTCTGAATATCTGTAGAAAATTACCTATATCTGGAAACTGTCTTAGTGAAGTGGGATCAATGCATGATCTTAAGTGAAGGTTGAGGCAGCAAAGTGAAAAGGAGGGCTTACCTTGTATTAGAAATATTTCTTTATACTACACAAGGGAGACAAATGTACCATGTGTCATGTAATTCCGGTTGTAACTGCTGCAAGAGAGGACCCGATATTGCAGCAATTTCCAGTATCCGAGCTTCGGCGGGGGCAGGCAGGTTTTTGTGGCATGAGAGTGGGCGAGGGTGCAGGAGTTGCTAATTTCCTATTCGAGTTATAGCAGAAGTTAGGAAAGGTGAGCTTTCATCTGCTGCTGCTGCTGGTGCGTACCCAAGTCCTCATTACGACTATCGACTATAATACTTTCTGAAACATGCCAAATTTTATGACAAGCTGCTATAAAATCTAGCTTGAACTAAAACGTGTTCTGTTTCTCTGATTTGATGCTGATTGCCTATGCAACTTAGCATGTAGGATAACAATATTCGTTTAGTTTAGTTTCGTTTCGTTTATAATGGCTCCAACATGTTTGCATGAGTAGGCCTTGGTCACCTAATGGCGACACTCCATGCTGCTCGACCCCTGGCGGCCTCCCTATTCGGTCGCTTATCCCTAAAGTCACACTGTATGATATCGTCCCAGGTCTTTTTCGGTATGCCTCTCCCAACCCCACTTCCAACATTCACATTTCTCACTTTCTGCACATAATTGTCGTCCCCCATCCTCTCTAAATGCCCAAACCAACTCAATCCACCCCTCCTTATCACAACACCAGTACACTCCAGTTCCATCCTTCCTCTTAAATCATTCATCGCAAACCTAGGCCCCCAGTCTTCGCATTCAAGGACACACTGCACATCCACCTAATCATTGTCATTTCTGAACGTTTGAGCCTGCGAATATCCTCTTCCTTTACTGCCCAGGACTCTCTATCATGCAGCATTACACACCTAATACACGCCGCATGTAAAGGTCACTTAGCACGGAGGGAGAGCCCTCTCAGTGTTAGAAGAGACAGCAGCTCCATGTGCTCCTTCCAACCACCATTTTTTTTTTTTAATAGTCACTCAGTTGCCAATGCACAAAAATGGGGACTTGTATACACATTCGCTCCCTAAGAATGTTGCCATTTCACCAACCTGTGTAAGACTTAGTGTGCTATTCACCTGTTGTTACATTTGCAGAATACTTTGTTGTTCTGGGAAAACTAGTCTATCTATCTATCTAACCATTGCCAGACGCCTCAATCCCGTTTGGGGTGGCCACAAACAAATCGCCTTCACGTCGCCCTGTCCCCCGCCATGCCACTGCCCTGCTCCCAACTCACACCCCCCTCTCTCATATACCTCTCCACCCCATCCCTCCATCTCATCCTCGGCCTCCCCCTCCCTCTTCCCCCCTCCACCTCACTCACATACACTCTCTTCGTCAGTCTCCCACCCTCCATCCTCTCCATATGGCCAAACCACCTCAGTGTGTTCCTCATAACGCTTCCTATCACATCCACATCCACACAACAAGGCTCCTTTATATCCTCATTCGTCAGCCTCTCTCCATGTGACTCCACAGGCTCCTCTTAAATAACTCATTTAAACTGCTCTCACTCTTGACTTGTGTCCTTCCAACAACGTCCAAGCTTCACTTCCATACGTTAGAGTTGGTATCACAATACTGTCATGTAGTAACTTTTCACTTCCATGCTCACTTCCCTGTTTCTTATCACTGCTTTCAAAGAACCAGCAACCATTCTTCCCTGCTGTACCCTTTCAAGCACTTCACCCTTCAAACCTCCATCCTTACTCATCACACTACCCAAGTACTTAAACGTACTCACATTTTCCAATTCCTCACCATCCAACCTCGCTGTACATTCACTGACTTCACCTCTCTCAAAGACCTTCACTTTACTCTTCCCTACATTCACCTTTAGATTCCGTTTCTTACACACTCTCCCAAACTCATCCACCAAGCCTTGCAGCTCCCTTTTGTCGTCACTTAACAACACAGTATCATCTGCAAACAACAGTACAGGGAGTATCCAAACACTATCCTCTCTCACCAGGGCCACTCCAACATCCACTACCCTACCTTGTACCTCTTTTATTACCCCATCTATGTACAGATTGAACAACCATGGAGACATGACACATCCCTGTTTCAACCCAACTTTCAAAGAGAAAAATTCACTTAGTTTACCACCCACACGCACTGCAGCCTTAGCACCATCATACCATACTCTTCACAGCATTCAACAACTTCCCATCTACTCCATATATTCTTAATACTTTCCACAATCCTTGTCTATCCACCCTGTCATATGCTTTCTCCAAATCCATGAAAGCCGCATACAACTTCTTTCCTTTCTCTAGAAACTTTTCCACTAAAGATCTAAGAATGAAGATCTGATCTACACAACTTCTTCCCTTCCTAAAGCCTCCCTGTTCTTCTCCAACTAATTCCTCTGTTCTTTCTCTAACTCTGTCAGTAAGTATCCTACCATACACTTTTCCTATTATACTAAGAAGACAAATGCCCCTATGATTACCACACACTTCTTTTTCCCCTTTTCCTTTGTACAAGGGAATAATTATACCTGACTTCCAATCCTCCGGGACTCTACCTTCCTCCCAGGCCAATCTGCACATCTTCCACATCCATTCTACTACTATCCCTCCCCCATGCTTCAGCATTTCACCACACACTCCATCAATTCCTGGGGCTTTCCCCAATTTAACTAGTCAATTGTATTATATCCGTTGTGTGACACTATCTATCTATCTATCTATCTATATACCTAGGCTGCTTCCCCCAAGGAAAGGGAGGTAGCCGAGACAGGACTACTCACTCTCCATTTACTCATCCATTCAAACACATTCATTCGCATCTTAACCCCAAAGGGGAGAACGGACAGATCCTCACACACACACACACACACACACACACACACACACACACACACACACACACACACACACACACACACACATATATATATATATATATATATATATATATATATATATATATATATATATATATATATACCGTATACAAAGAGAGAGAGAGAGAGAGAGAGAGAGAGAGAGAGGAGGGGGGGATATGCATTACAAAACTACTGTATATTTCCCTAACTGGCTTTTTTTTTTTTTTTTTTTTTACATTTTGAAGTTTATCTTTTTATCCTTCTGTTCGTACCTACAACTGAAGTATACTCCGCGGGTGTACAGTAAGGTGATGGCTGTATATCGCAGGCTGGAGGAATATTTGAGTTCTTCACTCGTCAGTCATGCATTTGTTGCCGAGTTAGTACCTTCAGTATTACTGAGAGGCAAAAAGAACATTAAATCAGAAGAAACTGGGACAGCTGAGCACGGCTACTTATTTGGGAGTGGACACTCTTCCTTCGACAGATCTAATGTGAATAAGGGAAATGTGCAAATTGAAAAATTGTGAGAAGATACAATTACCCTATCCTTTCCAGAAGAGTGTTGTGGAACCAAGAGACGCCTAAGACAGCTTAATGTGTGTGTGTGTGTGTGTGTGTGTGTGTGTGTGTCATTCACACAGTCATTCACACAGTCATTCACACATCACTCAGGTCCCTGGAACCCTGGTTGCATCTTAGCGGCTTAACCATTCTTATTTTTTTTTTAGACGCTTTTTCTTTTATACCTGTTATGTAGAGTCAGCCCGTTAACTATTATATTTTTTTAAAAATTGCCAAAATCGTATCATGCGCTTCTCCGTCCGTGCTCCACCCAAGCAACAAGATACCCTGTTAATACCCTGGCCTTATCAACTTCCATTCATCTCTTTCTCCCACAGGGGCTGACGAGGAGCCTACACGTGGTGGCGCTGTGCACCCTGGGCGGAGGAGCTGTGACCTCCATCGAGGAACCAAACCTCCTCATATTTCCCTGAACCTTGCCGTGGGAAGGAACCTGGTTTTGACCCTGGTGATGCCTGTCTACCACAAGGGGGCGCCAGATCCCTGCACGGTTTATGTACTGTACTGTACCTGTAGGACTGACCCAAAGAAGCAATTGCCTACCTGTGGCCGATGAGTCAGCCTGGCCAGACAGACAGTGGTTATGGAACAACACCAGCAATCGTTCCCACACATTATCAAATCTGTTCACCGCATTATTGGCCTACCAAGCCATCTCCCACTTTCAGACTCACTCCCACACCCATGCTTCACTTTTTTTTATTCTCTAGATTGATCACACCATGTAAATATACTGTCTTTCGTTCTTTTCCGGACAGAAGTCATCCCTCAACATTTTGGCACCTCACATTGCTTCCCATGTTGTCAACTCTAAGCACTATACAATCATTCCAATCATCCCTGTCCCCCTGTGGTCACTCCTGACTTTCCAAACCCTTGCCGTATCGAAGTCCTTCACCAATATTACAATGTGGAAACAAGCACATACAGTTCTCAAACCTTGGCTTCGTCGCTAGTCACTTTTCTTTCTTGAGCCACTGTATTCCCCTCCGAAGTACTTAAATTCTTTTCCCAATTCAAGTCTCTTCATTTGTAGCTGTTCTGTAACTACACTGGCACTTAGCTCAGTATCAAAATAAAATAGTCATCTACTACATCTGATGATAGTACATGATGTTAATTGGTATGTTTTCCAATATTATTTCGTCATTATGCTTTTGGTTTTACTTCTACTTAGAATCACACCCACCCAAATTTTTCCTATAGTTTAACACTTTCACTATTGTGCAAACTTTTCACATTCTCATCCTGGTCAATTATTATCTTCATTGACCCCTTTGTACACGACGTGTCCCATAAGGTTTTTAAAATCATCTGAAGATAGTAAGAGCAAAATAAACTACATAATCATACTAAACGGGTTACAGTCCTAGGATAGAATTGTGTTCCATTTCGCTAAGCTTAGTGAAGCCAGAAAGGAAATGTCACTCTTTTTTCCACTGGATACTGTAACAAGACCTCTCACGGACGATAATTAGGCCAGCAAGCAATGAACGCTGGTCGCTGCAGCAAAAGGCCGGTGCTTACACATGCCAATATGTCATGAATTACGGCAGATTTCATAACCACTTCTCTTCATTCCGACAGGTCGCTTACGGATTTCACAAGAATGTTCGTGCTCTTATTGGTAAGCAATGTTGCCATACTACTGGAGTTAGGTTATGGAAGTAACAGGACAACATAGTGGAATATGTTGTGGCTAGTGGCGCAGATGAAGCCTATCATGTTGCTCTGCGTCAGAGCTGACAGTGTGGTTAATGTACACATGAAGACAACGAAACTGTATTAAAGTCACCGCACTGAATCCGTATTGTTGGTTAGGTTTTACACTTTCACTTTGGAGACATTGTTAGGTGGCAGCCAATGGCAGCGATGCTTAATACTGTTTCGTATTAGTCGGGAAAGAAAAATGCAAAGTACGATCTAAAGTTAAAGAGGGTATTTGAGAATGTTTCTAACCCTATAACCCAGAGGGGTCTTCCTGTAGCTGATTATATTCACCTTGCCTTAGCCTAAGTAAAATTCCATGTACGGACAGCGACACAAGTATTATTTCAAAGTTTAATGAATACATAACATAAATATTGAACTATCTGAAACACGCACTGGTAGAGACAGGGTTTTCATTGTATTTCGCCAGATGTACATTTTCCTTAGACAGAAATGGGAAGATAGCAGTGTATCTGTCTGTACAGTACGTCCACGACTCATGGTATAAAAACTACTTCCATTAAAGCTTTCTGCACCACGACTGCGCCTGGATATTATTTCCAGGCTGATGCCGAAAGAAGTTGTTTTGTTCAGGGACAGGCTGGCGATGGAATAAGGTAGGGTTAAGGTACCCTCACAGTACTCTTGGCACGTTCGGCGCATATAATTTAATATTAATATGTTAATGTAAATATATTAATTTAACGTCACTTAACTTAAGCTGAGAACAGTACGAATATTTGTAGATCATTAATTATCGTCTTCCGCTTCATATTTACAGGGTTCGCCATAACTGTGTGTGTGTGTGTATGTGTGTGTGTGTGTGTGTGTCTATTAAAGGTGTAAAATAACTGAATGCATTTAAGTGTGACCCCTCATTAATTGAATGTACGGTACAGAGTGTCCTCTGGTTGTGAACATTACAGTTAATACAGCCCTACTTAGCGTATGGGTCTGCACAGATTTTCAGAAGATCAAACTCTCAAACAATCAGACTGGGTGATAGCAATGAGTACGAATATAATGTACAGTGCATGCCTGCTGCTTTGCTCGTGAATATTATCGGTTTTATGTACTGAAGAAATATTTGCCATTAAATGCTAATAAAGGTAGGCCTATCTTCTCTGTGCTTGAGTTCTACTTTATTTGATAAGTTTCTTCTTCTTTGTCTTTTTTTTCTTCTTCCAAACTCTATTCAGTTTGTTGCCATTCCTTTATATCCTCACTAATTCGCTTCGATTCAGACAGTACAGTCTTTCTTAAGGCGACTATCCTCAGACAATCTTTTTATATATTTACTTTGTTTAGGCCTTTTAAGGGTTTGATGGGGACAAATGTCAAACTATAAAAGCATACTTTTTTTTTTTTGGAGGGGGGCTTATGGTGTTGTATGTTCATTAATCAAGATGACAATTTGCACAAAAGTACATCTATGTACTATGCTGTGTGAAGACCATCACACATTCCTTTGGGAACTTTGGCAGTCTTTAATACAGGTACAGTTTTGTCTGATGATATATACTCACTTTCAAAAGGCTATAAGGATGAGTACACTGCGATGCAACTATATCTTGTAAACGCTTTGCTACATGGACAAAGCCATAAAGCTGGTAGTGGCAGTAAAGAAAAAAAATCGTTTGTCAGTTTTTTTCAGATCATACCCTGCTTCTTTATGTGGCTGCCTCGGCTGCCGCGCTGCTGCTGTCGTACCACGATATTAGCTTTTACTGTATATTGGCTGTTACGCTCTCCTCAGCCTTCCTTTATCTCGCATTACAAGGATGGACGGGATATCATCAAGCCTTCTATCGTTTCATCCAAACGGTGATGTTAAATATAACCTGAACGTACCCCACGTGAAATTTTATAACCTCCCCTGGTTGGTGGCCGCGTTTGTGCCCATGTTTTGAACATGTTTGCGAAACAATGCGCATCAGACCGTAAGTTCACAGAGTAAGATAATCAAATATCCTTCAATACTAGGCGGACTGATGTTTCGCCATGACTTTCTCAAAATCAGTTTTCACAGGGACAAAAACACGTGACCAAAACCATCTGCAGTTAAGCCTTACTCATAAAAAATGAAGTTGATATTTGTATCAGTACCACATTCATTTTCTCAGTTAACTGCAATTTGGGATATTATACCAGTACTTGCATTTAATATTGTAACATTTTTTGAGAAAAAATAGAGTAACATTCGTCATGTTTTAGTTCTTCTGGTTTGACTTGAAGTTGCTGATGGATGTGTTAACCCCTCTCTACGGTAATATTCCCCCTCGCCAGGATATTGTTTTTCTTTTTAATTGCCAGATATCAATGTGCTCTGCAATGGCCATTTTGCTGTATAATACGCCACATTTTACCCTGGAAATCAATAATGCTTGTGCAAAGTTCCACAACCAAATGTGTCTCAGTTACAGAGCTATGGCGTCCACAGCCTGTAATGTATGCAAACTGATGTGTGAACTGAGGGAAGGAGGGTGGGGAAGGAATGTTAAAAATCAACGAGTTGACCTTTCAGCATAGGCCTACCGTGTGTGTCAAGTTAAACACCCAGATGAGGCCTGGTTACTGAGATAGAGTTTACACGTATTGTTATGTTTGGTGGGGTGTGGAGGGGTGGTGAGTGTAGAATTTTGAAAATCAAATGGGCGATCATTGATGATGGGACTGTTGTGTGTGTAGATCTGCACAAGCAAAGCTGGCCTGTTTATTAACAAGAAGTTGCAATCTTTGGTGTCAATGGATGTCCCTGAAAAAATATCCATTCCATCAGTTTTGATACGAATAAAAGCCAAAATAATGAGAAATAAACATATAATAAGTTGGATATAGGCAATGAAGTGTTTGCAATTTGTTTTCTACTAAAATATAAAAGCTGCCATTACCTATTTTCTTTCTATTTTTTTCCTGCTCATCATTTCATTCCCATGTTATGCTGTCCTGTTTCTGACATATATAGATGTAGGGTTAGCTCTAGACGAGGCCCTGTCCGTCTGTCGTCCATTGACGTTCTTCAGAATCGCGGTGCTTTATCCTTAGACTTCAGCGACTTTAGCAAAGTCCCATATTAAGTCGCTAAAGCTCCTGCATCCATCTGGTAGTATATGTACTAGTTAGGTTGGGGAAACTAATAGCAGCTCTGTCCGTCTGTGTCTCAGTATCGATAGTTATCACAAGGGACCTACTCCCATAGACTTTAGTGACGTGTTTGACGCCACAGCACACCACACCACATAACACAGCACGATACAACACATTGTACTACCCTCTCACACCACACAACACAAAATCACTCTCTCACATCACACCATGCCACACCAATGGCTTCAACCGAAAGACCCTTGCTCTCGAATCCAGAACACTTATATTTGTTTCTAGTGGTCTAGTGGTCTGTTGTACAAGTCCAGGTTAAAATTAGATGTCATGTGCACCGACAACAGTACCTAACAGTTGGCTGGAGATTTTTGATCATCTGATGTAAATATAGGAGTAGGCCGGTCACCTGCCCATAAATGTTCTGGACTACGGTATGCGAGCCTTGGCCTACAAAGCTTTACAAACTGGATGTTGCCGTTAGTCTTATATCATCCTCTTTATTTCTCCCTGTTCTACGGGTTACAACTGACGGCTCGCACAACACACTCTCTTTCCTTACTGAGTATCGTCACATATTTTATATTCCTCATTCCTTCACTACCTTACTCGTCCAGGACCGACCACTCACCTACACTCACCGCTAAAGCTCGTTTTTCTCTCTCCTTCCCTCTGGCCACGATAAAGCAGCAGTTTCCTTTGCCAAACTTCCTGCTTCCCCTTCCCTTACCTTCCCTCTGCCAAGGCGGCTGAGTGGTTAGCACTGCCAGCTTCACAGTTGTAGGCCTGATGGTGCAAGCAGCTGGCGCCACTCGACTCAGGTGGCTGTTTACCATTTGTGGGGTGGTGGGTAAAATGTTACCTCGGGTAACATTTAGGAGAGGTAAATGCAGCAACTTGCATTATATAGCGGGCTAGTGTCCTAGGATAGTGGATCAATAACCCGCCACAGGTTCAAAGGCTTACGTTGTAGTGATTAGCACCACGGCTAAGCGACTGATGGTGTCTGTCCCATCTTTATCTTTTACATCACCGCCAGAACACTCTCTCTCTCTCTCTCTCTCTCTCTCTCTCTCTCTCTCTCTCTCTCTCTCTCTCTTAATTCGCTAACTTTTGTAATTACAGTAAGTGTTCTTTGAAGACCAGGCCACCCTGTACAAATCGTATGCCATTGTTCTTGTTTTATTATGTACACCTGAAAGCACTAATTTCTCCCCTCCCCCCCCAATAGCCGGAGTTGCAGCCAGTGACAACCGGGTGATCGAACACCCCACACCCACTGCCCCTCCCCAACCCCAGTGTATACGGTGTTGGATACATGTGGAACGGCCAAAGCTGGTGATGTTACAATGTGTCATGATTGTTTTTATAGATAATCAGAGCCAATAGGGGTAAGTATATAGAGTCATTTAATGTGTAATAATGCTCTGTTATTAACAAGGTAATTGTATGGATATGAGAAAGGCACGAAAGTGAAAGAAGACCTACAATTATTATGTGTTAATTATACTTACGTTCTACATTATAATGTTACAAATAAGTATAGCACAGTGAACAACATCTGTTGAAAGATATGATGACTTTTCCCAGCCATTCTCTCTCCCACCTCCACCACCCTTCCCTCTGGGTTCCTGTCTCCACCACACGCCATGTTACCCTCTCGTCCCCCACTCCCAAGCTTTGTTAACCAACATACACTAAGATAACTATGAGCTGATCCGTCAGGTACTGATCATATTATATTATCATACACCTCTGTATTAAGCACTAACATATCAATAACATACAATACTTCGGTATACCTGCCAAGCATTTCATCCTGTTGTAAGCTGGTGACATGCACACTGTAAGTTGGACCTTGTGTTATAAGGACAAACGGTTGTTTATTGTTAATACAGGTTGTGTGTAGTTTTGGACGTTAATTAATTCACATTAACTTGACAATTTAAGCCTTACACTATAAACACGTAGGGTTTATGTTCCTGTCATTATTGCATTAACAAAACGAATCAGAGATCGGTTTTGACGAACCACAACCACTCTGCCTTAACGAAAATATTCTGACCTCTTGTCACAACAGTGACACAAAGTCATTATGTATACGACTGACCCACATGTGTCCAACAACGTTTACACTCGGCTTGGGGTAGGCAGTGGGTGTGGGGTGTCCGATCGCCCTGTCGTCCCTGACCTTGACTCCGGCTACTAGGAGGGGGAGAAATTAATGCTTGCGAATGTACCGTGCAGTACTGATGGGACATGGATTTCAGGAGACAACCAAGCCAGTCAGAGGATACCCTGCTGTGTCCTTTCTTGACAACGGGTCACCTTAGCGAACCTCCCAGCCAATTCGGTACTGAACCAGCAGTGTAGCTGCATCATTTAGGTAAATACTCAACACACGAGATGGAAGGGATGACTTTTGTGAATATTTGACGGCAGCACTACTGATTGACTCAATCGGATACGTTTGTGTGAAGCTGCAGAATGTGGTGAATGCTTTTGGCGTATCCGGTAAAGCCAGGATTCCAGGGGCTTGAATGATGAGTGAATGGAAGTGTGGCCTATTTGGATTGGGCAGGTTTGTGCTGTCTTGGACATTGCTACTCCTCACCCTGCCCTTAGGTGGGAAAGGAGGTCTGGATGATGATGATGATGATCATGATGTTGATGATGAACACTACTGATGACTGACAGCGATGTAGCCCATGCCTATGTTACAAATGCAGTCAGTTCTGTAGAATATAACATACTGTGTGTAGTCATTCACTTTCAACCATCATAATATGTTAGGAAAGTAGGGTACGCAATAATTTATACTCATTTGCATTCGGTGAAGATGCATCAGCTGAACGTCACCTTAGCATGAAAAATATTTCATTATACTCATGCAACAGAATCCACACTATCTATTACTACATTTCACGAGACACCTATAACACTTTGGTTATACAGACATAATTTGTCTAAGGCGTTAATCAGAGTTGAGTAGATCGTGCAAATAACAAATGTTTGACCATCTCTGACTCCTGTTCGCCTTACAAAATTACTCTCAGAAATCAATGACAATTTAAATACTGTATACAACCAAAGTGTAAACCTGGTTCATGCAGGCATGAAAAGTGAAACATTGATACTGACTTCCAGAAAGGCTGACAGACACCAGAGACGATTTCTCAATATCCTACCAGGTAACTAGTTTATGCTTGATGTTACAAGACAGTTTCGTTTAGCAAATAGGACAGTTCACTGATCGCCCTACCATCCAGTCAGTCAGAGACTGAGCCTGTCAGTCAGCAACAAACCTGTCATTCAGTCACACAGGAAGTTAATACGTCAATCAGTTCATCACCTTACCATCCAGTCAGACAGAAGGTCAAGCAGGCAAGCAGCAGTATGCCAAGTGAATCTTTTTGAGTTACTGAGAAAATGCGAGAGGCCAGTGGATCAGCGGGGCTCGGGAGTTTGCTGAATGAAATAGAGTGGCCAGAGCGTGTTTGTTTAGCCAGACTGAGGCAAATAAAGTTCTCTGGCAAATTCCCCTGCTGTATGAGTACACTGGACGCTTACCGGTCCAGGTATCGAAGGCGTTGATTGACTTTCGTTCCTGGTGTTCTGTTGATTTATTTGACTCTTAGTAGCAGGCACAATGTTTTCTACAATTTGCTTATTTACTTTAGTCTTAATCTGTTATTTTCTGCGCCATGAGACGCCAGACACATTATGAGAGTATTCCGTGCTTACCTTCCTGTTGTTCTTGTTACTCTTGTATGTTTGCTCGACGAAAGTTTATCAAACCTCTTCAACCAACAGTACGGGTACCAGTCCACACAGTGTATTATCTTACTCCTCATTCCCCCCCCCCACACACACACACGTGCGCGCGGGTAGAGTAAAACATTACCATATTCTTGCTTCGCGTGCTTGGGTGTAACAATATATTGTAGCTAATATAAAAAATACGGACAATAAATGACCCATCACGGTAGCATAAGCATCTCAACACTGTCATAAACACCATATAGACTGCAAATAATAATAACATACGTGACATCTAAAAATTCCAAACAATACATCTTAAATTGTATTGTTTGGGGGGATGGATTCGCCCTTGGTCCGGCGTTGAAATTACCAGCATGACAAGAGAGAAGAACGACGTGTTTCTCATGTTATCACTCTCTCGCCTCTCCTTCCTCCCTCCTCATACTCATAAAATTGTTTAGTATAATGATATTGTATCATCTATATATTTTAATGATCCGAGTTATGTATGTTTGTTGATTTGTTGCTTGACTTCGAGCGGCGGTCGCCGAAGGCGGTCTTTAAGTGAGTGATGTGCTGTTCCGCTATGCCGTAAAACGCAGTAAAAGATCTCTCTCTCTCTCTCTCTCTCTCTCTCTCTCTCTCTCTCTTGGATAAATAAATTAAAATAATGAAAAGAAATCCCATAACGACCAAGTAAAGAATTGAAGGAGGAGTAATATGGAAGCGTAAAAAAGAGAAGGAAGAGTTAGGGGAGTGGATGTAGAATTTACGATGAAGGAGGACGTTACAGAGAGAACGAGATGGAACCTGGAAAAGTGACAGAGAACTTATGTTTAATTGCGAGGGTAGTGAAGATAGGGTCCAAAGGTGGAGAATACTGAATGAAGAGAGAGAGAGAGAGAGTATGCTAAGCAGAGTAAGACCGATGAATATACGTTAACTGTATGTTGAGCATACGGAGGGATACTGTGCTTTTAGTTGCGATCCCCTCCCTTCACCCATACATCACATCCTGTAGATGCCATACACCAGTAACTGAGGCAACTTTTGGTTTGCAGCATTCCACACACATTAATCCCGTGGTAAAAACCAAGCCTATCACTCAACTCACTCTCACACCTGTCCCCTTACAATGCACCGTAATTTATGGAAGTTTTATCTCCCTAGTCAGACCATCTTGTTGTCTGATGCGAAGTATATGCACGGTAGCAGATGGTAATGGCAAAGTTTATAATTTAGGGGTTTATAGATCTCTGCTTTACTCCCCCACCTTAATGCCGACAATTTCATTCTACCTACTCTCATTAATAAGTTCCTTATCATTTCATTTACTTCTCTTTCGTTTCGTCGTGCCGAGGAAACTCATTTTCCCTCACTGGCATACCCAATTCATAGAATCCCTCTGATTCTTCCTTCCGCCTTACCAACTCTATTTCTCTTCCACATTCACCACCTTTTCCTCCATAAGTCTTTTCTTCATTCTTTTTTCTTCTGATTTACCAATCCCATTCACCCACATTCCTCTTCCCTTCCCTTCCTTCCCTTCTCTTCTCTTTCCTTCCCTTCCTTCCGTCTACCTTCATTTGCCACAAGACGAGGCTCAACACGCTCTCGGAAATAAGATTATCCCGGAGTTTCTACCCAAGATCCAGCTGGGCATACTGATAACTGGCTCTCCTGTCCTTCTCTTCCTCTCCCAACCTCCTTCCTCTTATTGATATTCAGAGATGATTATATTAAGTTTAGGAGATACATTTTAAACTGAAACACACACACACACACACACACACACACACACACACACACACACACACACACACACACACACACACACACACACACACACACACACACACACACACACACACACACACACTATTAACGTTTAAGCTATCTATTACAAGGTGCTTCCCCCTGAGATAAAATCGTTTGCTCGTGGGAGAAGTATTTAAAAAAAAGAAAAATAAGATGTGGCCTCAATGAAATATATGTACCCGAGCACTGACACGAAGTGCAGTCATTTGAGTCCCTGTCACAGGTACCAGCAGACAAGAGACTGTCATAGCACGAGTTCTGCATGAAACAACTCCTTTTCCCGCAGCGTGGACTACATATTACACAAGTGTGCAGTTGATGAAACGTTGTGTGCCTGCACTATTGCACCACTGTAATCAGCTCATGAGTCAGTTTCACAAACTGTAGTGTACTGAAAGTTAAACCAATAGAAAACACAACAAAAGGTAGAAGCTTAGCAGGCGGTAAGCAAATGGAATCACTGCATATTCCACGCGACCTACAGACTCTTACGTTTTATCCATTGGTTGGAAATGACTTTCCCTCACGGAAATAAAAGTGTGTAACATTAGCCAGATTAAGGACCAAAGTTCGACTATGACAGTGAACTGGTAAATACGACGGAGTTTAGCTCCATTGACGTGAGGCGTCTGACGTGAGGGATCTGACGTCAGACAGATTGAATTTATTTGGTGTTACATAGAAAAAATAATAATAGTTGAAAAACCATGGTCAAAGGGATCATAATTATCTCGCCGATCTGTTCATTCCCAGAGAGAGAGAGAGAGAGAGAGAGAGAGAGAGTAAATGACAGACCATTTACACTAAGTTCCTCCAGATTGCCAGCCTTTTGTAGTTTTTTTCACCTACCTCAGTCGCAAAAAAATATATCTCTACATCCATTCATAACAGTTCTTCGTGACTATCAACTTGTTCTGATCTTAGTCCACTGTTTCAGCTAACCAGTCATAGTGGAGAGTTGGCAATAATGAACCAAATTAGAGTAAAAAGCGTGTAACCCATGCAGTACTCTCCTACTTTTGATCCATAAAGGAAATTAATGAAAACTGACGGCGTTTTCAGCTACCAGGTGTTGGCCGTTGCTGTGTTTTGTTAAATAACTTCCTTGTTGTGCACAGCTAGTTCTCTTTCTGCCTATCTTATATTTAATTTATTGCAGCCGTGTACAGTCAGCCAAA
This sequence comes from Coenobita brevimanus, assembly GCF_032717465.1. Taxonomy (NCBI): domain Eukaryota; kingdom Metazoa; phylum Arthropoda; class Malacostraca; order Decapoda; family Coenobitidae; genus Coenobita; species Coenobita brevimanus. Next base: position 8,247,523 of record NC_137043.1, on the reverse strand, counting down.
AATGCATTATCCCTCTTACTACACATTTCATTCCTAAACATGGAGGATGCATTGTGATATAGGCTATGGGCCACCCAGTGATCGTGAGTGCAAAGTTTATCCTAGATATTTACAAGTACTGAAGGTGTACAAAATGTGACATAACGTGTAGGGTGTTTTGTTTATTGAGATACTGAGTTAACAGTTTCATTTGTGTGTGCAGAGGTAGCTCATTTTCATATCCATTGAAACCCATCAATATGATCATATTTTTTTTAATACTGACGAACATCACTTACAATATTCCGTAATCAATAAAAGGATAGTGCTAAATATCACTGCTCATAACTCAAATTATTCACAAGTTACTAGACAGCACAGCAGACTTCGTAAGTGAAGCAGCATAGACAATGTGATACGACAAAAATAGTACTGACTATCAAGGAATTTTTTGTACGTTCCGACTCTGGGCATAGGCTTTACATCCCGTTCCCTGAGGTCCAGCAGTCCTATATACTGCACACCTTCACAACATGCCACCACTTCGGCGCTAACACCCACCTCCATAGCTGCTGAATACATGCTAGGGCTGTCTACATACAGGACTAGTGTATTGGTATAAGCGGGGGTGTTTTTACATGTCGGTGGTTCTTCCAGTAGGTCAGTAAGGTGACCCGCTTTTAATGTAAAATCAGATTCTTAAACTGATCCCTGCCCCAGTCGGGATTCGAACCTGTGTCCATTAGGACTGCAGGTGCAGACCGCCTCTCTACTGATTCGGCAGGCCAGTTTGCACAATGAACCATTGCAAATAAGTGTTTAGTTGTCCACCCTGGTATAGATCTTTGACAAAATGAAGTAACAGCCATCATGCATCACTAAGGGCTCGGCCACACGGTACAAAAACATGTTTTGAGGCATGTTCGAAACATTGCTACGGCCATGTTGCATTCATGTTCGACATCTCTCGTTTGGACGTTCAAACCCCCGGACATGCGTCTAGACACTGCAATGTGGACGTTTCATGACCGGGAACAAGTGTGGGGGCAAACACTCTCTTGTTGTACATTCTCTTACTCAGCGGACAATACAACTGCTGTTTTCTTTCTTAACTATGGGAGCTACTTAAGTTAGGAGCACTTCAAAATCTGATGCAGACATACACAAAATTTTTTTTAAATGTCCCACTATCACTGATGTGTTGGGGCAGTAGTCCTGCATTGTCAAACGCCATCTCATTATATAACATCTCCCTGTGTTCATTTCCCATCTTTAATGAGGGACGCACCCAGTATCGGCGATGGCGTTTGTGTCTGTAACCACATATAACAACTGTTGCAGCTGCTGCTAGTAGATCCTCCTCCTCTGCCATGTCGACGGTAACTGCCAGCTGTGCCCTCGTGTGGACCGTCATGATGTTTTGAACTTGATCGAATCTGTGTTTGCAGCATTTTGAAGCTAAACTGGACGGCAGGTGTACCATCATGTTTGTGGCTTGTTCAGACGCAGGTATGTAGCATGTTCCAGACATGCTACCAGTAATGTTTTGTGCTATGTTTTGGGCTTCGTGTGGCCGAGGCCTTACACTCATAACAGCCTCACGGAATTGTAACATCGTCTTTCCATGGCCAGTATGTAGCTAAGGAATCAACTTGACCTTCACAGTGACGGCTGAGGAGAGACACTAGCAAAGAGTGGGGTGGGATGGGGAGTAGGTGGGAGGGGTTGCAGATGGAATAATTAGAACAGTTGATAAACTGTTTTGGAATCTTGCGATGGACCCATAATGGACGGAAACAGACAGCAAACCAAAAGTCATATGCGGTGCGTATGACCCAGTGGTTTGCGTAAACTTCTCACGATGCGCGTGCCTCGAGTCCAGTGTTCGACCCTCAGGTATGGCGGAAATATATTGTGTTAGATAGTTGTACTGTACAATACATCCTTGAGTATATTTGCATGTTGTTGCCTCTACCGATGATTTATACAGAATCTGATACAGACAAATCTAGCCATTGCAACGCATTGACTTTCACATGCATCATTTCCCCTACAGACAGTTTTTCTGTATTTGTACTTCGCCATAATGGGTGAGGAATTAATTTTGGCCATCATTCTCTGTTCGAGGTGGTGGTTCTGTGTTTCAATTTCCAGTAAGATATTTATCGTCATTGCACCTTTACATAGCGTTGTCCAAATATTGATGTCAGTACGACAAAATCGATATTTCGTGAAGCTACCGTGGAAGAATTATCTCACCCGTCCTCGTTTATGAAACTCGATACCGTACAAAATTACCGGGACTTCCGTGTTCAGATGCCAAATGGTCGCTACGTCAAGAGCAGATAATCACAGTTACTGCTTGTTATGCATGAACAACAGTCATGTGCTACGTTGTCATCGACAAAAAAAAAAGGAAAAGAAAAAAAAAAAAGAAACGAAGAATGAGGCGGTATTCCTTTATATAATATTAACGTCACATTATCTCTATATCTCCCGTTCGATACAGCATCATGTGAGGGCAGCCTAGACAAAAGAATATCCAGTCGTTAATCGTACTTACTGTAGCTACAGTGCACCACACACCGCTCCTCTCTTTACCACTTTGCATTACACGGGGTTCTCGGCTTATCGGTATCAGTTTTTCTCCCAACTTCCAGCCTCTCAAACACAACTTTATGCAGTTCTTTTCTCTTCAGTCACTACATGTTAGTGAATAATTTCACACATTATCTTCCTTTTCTTCTTCCCCTCCTCTCTTGTCTCCCCTGTCATGCTAAAACACTCACTGGTTTCACTTAGCTACTGGGTCTAACCCAGACTGCTCCACAACAACAATACCTCTTTAATGCCCTATTCTGGGAGACTGGCCATCTAACATGTCATTATCTCGGTCAAATGGCTTCACAACTACCCTCTTACCCCTCCGTCTGCAAAATAAAATACTCAGTATACAGAAAGTCTTCACCAAACTTTAGACTACGGTCACGGTAAAACAGGATCGGGTAAGTTTCATCATATACATTTCAGTCATTACCTGTATACTTCATGTACGAGGTGCTACCCAAAAGTTCCAGTAATCTGAATAGAGGGAGCCAACCGTTTGCAGTTTTGCCTTTTACCTCTAGGAGTCAGCATCATCCCTTGTGCATCAGTGTGGCCCTGGCCGTGTCTGTGAGCGGACGTGTTGTTGAGCTATTCTTACTATTGTAACGTGGTGTGTAGGTGGTTTGGCAGTTTTGCAATGGCAGACCGATGGCGCAGCAATGTCAAGTCGATGTTGTTTTCTTCGATATCCAAGGGATTGTTCACAAGGAGTTTGTCCCACTCGGTCAATCTGTCAGCAGAAAGTTTTACTGAGAAGTTTTGCAGCGTCTGAGGGAGAACATCCGTCGCAAACGTCCAGAACAGTGGAAGAACAAGGACTGGGCCCTGCATCATGACAATGCTCCCGCCCACACATCAATTGTTGTCCGGCAATTCCTGGCTTCCACTAACATGGTAGTCATTCCCCACCCACCCTATTCGCCTGATCTTGCCCCCTGTGACTTTTTCCTGTTTCCCAAGCTGAAATTACAACTGGAAGGGCGTCGATTTAACTCGACTGAGGAGATCCAGACAGAATTGCAGGAAGTGCTCAAGACCATCATGCCTGAAGCCTTCCAGGGGTGCATGGACTCGTGGTAAAAATGCTGGGACCGTTATATACAAGCCCAAAGGAATGCTTCAAAAGCAACAGTGAGACCTAGGAGGTAAGGAAGCTTATTTTCCTACAATATTCACATAACTGGAACTTTTGGGTAGCAACTCGTGTGGCCATCCGAATCAGTGACACTTCAGGACCTGTAAAGCTGGGCTTCAACGTCATTATCATAACTTCCACTCTTTTTTTTTCCTTAATGATCAGGAGGTAAGATCCAGAAACATGGAAATATGAAGTATAAACTAATTATAAAGTGCTACTTAAAACAGTCGACTGGGATGTATAGAGCAAAATAATAGACGTCCTAAATGCAAAGATCCATATAACACTTAAATCACATTATTTAGCCCTAGAAAGACAAGGATAAATAGAGGCTGCCCACCTTACTTAACCCGCCCAGTCCCGGCCACTTTTTGACCACTGGTACCCCCCAATCCCGGGCAATTTTTGACCTTTTTTTTTTTTTGCTAAAACTTTCGCTTTTGGTGAGAAACATCGAAAATTCATAGAGAAATCGCTCACCTGAGGTTTAAAATACCCATTACAGGTAGGAGAGCCTCCTTACTTTACTGGGTTTTCTATCAGGCTGGCGCCAAAGAAAACGAGTTCTATGGGAGGATAACTATTTCACACCACTCATAAATGGTATTTATTTATTTACTGTTACGAATTTATATGTAGTACAAAAGTATATTGGTTTTCAAGCAGTAATATAGGCATTATAAGCATTGTTTCACTCGCTAATACCTGACCTTTTTTTGCCACATTACCTGATCATCATTTCTAACTGTTTCTTCCTCTAATGCTATGTAAAGTTTGTCCTCCACATTGTCATTGATTGGGGAATCACTCTGGCCCTGAATTTCGTACCGTGGCATGACATGGCTATACTGGCCAGGTCACTGATAACAGGTGAATTGCTGAGAAAAGGGCATGCGGGGGGGGGGAGGAGGTCATGCTGGGTAAGGCATTGTCTCTGCCTGGCATCTTGTTGAGGCAGGTGTCCCGTGTATACGTACCAAAAATGACTCGCGAAAATTGAAAATTGTGGAAATTATGAACCTTGCAATTGCAGGACGTTGAAGTACGTCCTCGGGATTAGCTGTGACAAAACGTGAGGACGTGGAAGTACGTCCTCGGGACGGCACGGGTTAATATAGCACACACGAGCAAGCAGAAAGCACGGTAGATACAGTATAATGATTGATAGACACAGTGTGTCTGTCTGCCTGACTTTCTCTCCATCTGTGTGTGAACATTTTATCTCAAGTTATTTTGAAGGTAGCGTTGTTGAATGTCAGTTAAAGGGGAAACGCACTGCTTTTGAGAACAGTTGTTCATTGGTCAGTCATATGGCATCGTCAACTTAAAGTTCTGATGCGATTCAGTAGACCAAACATGGTGGAGGGTTGCAGGTTTGGCGAGAACGGAGGAAGTCGATTTTTTATGAAAAACCAAGCAAAGACCAAAGTCACAGATTTAGGTCAGGTATGAAGGTTTATGTGGTAGGTGGGGGTGCCCATCATCCACTCACTCAATGTAGAGTGATGCCATATGAGCTCTACACTGAGTGACAAACCAAATGGTTTCCTGTACCCAGGAAACCATTTATCATGCTGGGTGGTAACCATATAACCGGGGTTTCTGGCAGGGTTAAGTGTCCCCCAGATTCCATTATCCAAAATCACTTAATCATGGCAGTCGTTTCAGAGAGCCTCGGACGGCCCAGTACCTGCCCAGGGCCCCAACCAAATCGGCAGACTCGCGTGGCCATGTGGAATGTGAAAGGTGTGAATGAGGAGAGCAAGAGGGTGGAAGTGGTGAATGTGTTCAAGAGTGCAAGATATGCTGTGATGGCATTGTGTGAAACGAAGATGAAAGGGTGCGAAGTGGAGGAGTGGGAGGGTGTGAAATGTGTAAAATCGGGAGTGAATGGGAGAGGAAGATGTAAGGAAGGTGTTGCTTTGTTGATGAATGAGGTGTGGCAGTGCTGAATGAGTGACTACAAATGTGTCAGCTCGAGGTGTATGTATGTCAAGTTCAAGTATGAGAAGGTGAAAGTGGCAGTGATTGTAGCATATGCACCGTGTGAGGACAGGAATGAGAAAGACAGGTTTTGGGATGAGCTGGGTGAAGTAGTGGGAGAAATGCCTAGGAGCTATAAAGTGATCGTGATGGGGGATATGAACGAAAGAGTAGTCACTGGTCCTGAGAATGACATAATGGGTTGTTATGGAGTACCATGAGGAAATGATAATGGGAATCGGCTAAAGGATATGTGTCAGGAGAGCAGGTTGTGCATTTGTAATTCTTATTTCAAACATACGTGGTATAGAGGAAACGGGGATCGTGTTTAAAGATGCATAATTGATTACCTGCTCGTATTGAGGTCGATGATGGGAATGGCTGCCGATACGAGGGCTGTGAGAGGACGATGTGGAGGTCTGTCAGATCATATGATCGAAGTATGCAAGATCAAGCTGAGAGGAGTGAGGTGGATCGAGAGAGAGGAGCAGTCAGGGAGAGAAAGTTCAGAAGCTGAGGATCAAAGAAATGGCAGATGATTACAGGACCAACGTAGAGGACGAGTTAGAATCAGTGAACTGGAATGAAATGGATCTGGACAGCCTGTGGAATGCATATAGGGATTGCTTAGTTAGGAATGTTAAAGTGGTGTGTAGTGTGGCAAGAGTATCAACAAAAAAGAAGGGTACGGGATGGTAGGATGAGGAGGTTGAGAGAGCAGTGGAGGAAGAGAGGTAGAAGTGGCTAAAGTGGTTACAGGATAGGGGTTTAGTTGAAACAAGAACTGAGTATATCGAGAGCAAGAAGCACGTAAAGAGACTAGTGAAGAGGAAAAAGAAGGAGATAAATGATGATCTGGGAAGAAAAATGAATGGAAACTACTCTGAAAATAAGAAATTATTCTGGAAAGAAGTGCGGAAACGTGGTAGTGAAAGAGGAAAGAAATGTGATGGTGTGAAGGATGCAGGTGGCAGGTTACTAACCCATGGAGATGAAGTAAGGACCAGATGGAAAGAATATTTTGAAAGCCTGATGAATGGGAATAAAGAGAGCAGAGTGGCTGTAAACAAGATTGATTTTTGGGGTGTGCAGAAAAGGACTGCAGTGCTTGGAGACATGACACTCGCACAGGTGAAGAGCGCTATGAAATGGCTGAAAAATGGGAAAGCAGCTGGGGTTGATGAGGCGTATGCAGAGATGCTTAAGTATAGTGGAGAGAGTGGAATGAAGTGCTTGTTTGAGATATGTAAGAAGGCATGAATGAGTGAAACTGTGCCTGCAGAGTGGAAAATGGCTGTGATTGTACCCCTGTACAAAAATAAAGGTGAGCGAAGTGAGTGCAAGAATTATCGTAGCATAAGTTTATTGCATCTGGTCGGGAAGGTATATGGAAGAGTTATTATAGAGAAAGTAAGAGAGATAGCAGAAGTCATAGTGAGTGATGATCAGGGTGGCTTTAGGAGTGGCAGAGGATGTGTGGATCAAGTATTTGCAGTGAGACAGGTAGCAGAGAAGGCTTGCGAGGAGGACCATAAGGTGTTTATGACATTCATGGATCTGGAAATGCATACGACAAAGTAGACAGAGAGGGACTGTGGAAAGTTTTGCGCATGTATGGTGTAGATGGTAAGTTGTTAGGTGCTGTCAAGAGTTTTTATGATGGTAGCAAAGCATGCGTAAGGGTTAATGGGCATCTAAGTGAGTGGTTCACGATCAGTGTGGGCGTGCAACAAGGTTGTGTGATGTTCCCTTAGTTCTTCAATATATATATGGATGGGGTGATGAAAGAAGTAAAAACACGAGTAATGGAGAAAGGGATGGTTCTGGTAATGAATGGTGATAGATGGAATATCTCAAATTTGTTGTATGCTGATGATGCAGTACTGCTTCCTAGTACCGGACAAGAATTCAGTGGGCTAGTGCAGAGTTTTGCTGATGTCTGTGAGCGTCGTGCCTTGAGAGTGAATGTAGAGAAGAGTAAACTGATGGTTACTGAGAGAGAGGGTGACTCCCAATGTCATGTCGCAGTGAATGGAGAGAGACTGGAATTGATGAGAGAGTTCAAATACTTAGGTACAGTGATAGAAAACAGAGGAAAATGTGCAAGAGAAGTTGAAAGTAGAGTGACACAAGGAAGAAAAGTGGCTGGTGCAATGAAGGCCTTGATAAGAAAAAGAGGCTTGAGTGTTGCAGCTGGACGCACGAAGCGTACATGAGGGAGTGTTAGTGCCAACTCTAACATATGGGTGTGAGACTATGGTGTGGCATGGAAATGAAAAGTCAAGAGTAAGAGCAGTGGAGATGGGACTGCTGAGGAATGTATGTGGAGTACAGAGGGTGGATAGGATACGAAATAATGTGACTCGTGAAAGCTGTGGAGTGAGGAAGTCGGTGGACACCAGAATCGAAGAGAGTCCTAAGATGGTATGGTTATGTGGAAAGAATGGATAACAATAGAGTGGTAAAAAGGTATACCTGAGCGAATCTGAAGGAGGGAGAAGGCGAGGTAGGCAAAGGAGAAGGTGGAAAGATATGGTGGATGAGTGTGTGAGGAAGAGAGGTTTGGAAGTCGGTGAGGCTAAGGAACTGACAAGAGATCGAGCTGGCTGGATGAATTTTGTGAGAAGTGCGTGATCAGGGATTTTGGCGCCCCTTGTGAGCATGGCAGCGTCCGGATTGACTCAATCGGATACGCTGTGTGAAGCTGCAGAATGTGGTGAATGTTTTTGGCGTATCCGGTGGAGCCAGGATTCAATGGGCTTGAATGATGAGTGAATGGAAGTGTGGCCTATTTGGATTTGGCAATTTTGGGTTGTCTGGACATTGCTACTCCTCACCCTGCCCTTGGGTGGGAAAGGAGTTCCGGATGATGATGATGATGAAGGTTACATGGCTAGGTCAACCTAAAACCGTTTTCATCCAATAAGCCAAACCTGGTGGAGTAGTTGTGGGTTAGGCAAGGAAGATGGGATTCTGTTTTGACAACAGTCAGTCTAATGTCATGGTCACAAAGAAAGGTCAAAGTTCGACCCATTATTCTGTGTGTGAACTGAGGCAATTTTGATCTGATATGGACAAAATTCTGATGGATGGATTGAGGATCAGGCAAGGGATTACTTTAATATTTCTGAGGGCAATTAGCCAAAGGTCATGACTAAAGGACAAGTTTTAATAAGTTTTATCTTTAAATCAAACTCAAAGGAAGGGTTCAGAGTAAGGAAAAGATGTGGGATTTGATTTTGAGAACTATCAGCCAGAGGTGACGGCTGTCAGGCACGATCAGATGTGCGACCCTATAATTCACAGTTTTAATTTGATCTGAACCATCTTCGATAATCTAAGGGTAAACTGGGGAAGAATACATTCGTTTTTGGCTAGTACTGTACAAGTTAAATATGAAGGTCGGAGGATGAGGTTAACTCAACAAATTCAGGTTCTGTTTGGACCAACTTGGTGGAAAGTTAAGGTCAGTCAAGCATGATATAAATCGATTTTAGATCAGTTGGTCGAAAGTTAAGGTTACAGGGCTAAGTCAAATGCCTGGCCGTTGGATCAACCATAGGGTGCTGGTGTTGCGCTCTCAAGTGGTCGCTGTGTTTATGTATTTTCATTTAATTTCAAAAAGGAAAGAGCGTGACTTGTCACAACCATCATTCCTCTACAACTCATTATGACACAGAAATATATGAAACTGGGGCAACAGTTTCTGACTGTATACTTGAAACTCAAACCTCCCTCTCTCGTGAAGTGCATTAACCGTACCATTATTTTAAGTAGGCAGAGATTTTCGTCCTTTTGCAACTTATTCTTCGTAGTTCAATGGCAATATAAGACAATACTGCCTTTAAACATCTTTTCCGTAAAACTTTTCGTTACTAGTATCGTATTCTGGTGTTAATATCTTGTTACAGCTTCACATTTAACATGGACAGACGTCAATTATACACCTAGTTAAAGTGAACAGAGTATACCGAAAATGAGAGGACGGGGAGGGTTTTTATACTGTGTTGCCAGAAAGATTATTGGAGGGACGAGGAGACAAGAGGGTGATCAGGAGGCGACAACAAGATAATTATTGAATTACGAGATGTTGAGTGAGATGAGGGCTGAGTGAGAGTGTGATAAAGGAGAGAACTAATGAAAAGGAAACTAGCCTAGTGATGTACGAAATGAGAGCTGGATGAAAAGAACTTAATTACTTGTTGAGAAGGAGACGGGGGCACACGAGATAGTGCTAAAGTGATGGACATGAGGAAATGATGCCCTGGACAACTGACCAATTGACGCTGCATGGAATTATCATGTTAGTAATCCGTTTTTGCACGATGGCATCTTTGAAACGCCATTAATGATTCCACCAATTTATTTTGCTCGAAATGTTCGGGGAATCTTGTAACCAGAGGACTAAAAATAAACTCTGTTAACCCCTGTTGCTAAGAGAATTTTCCCGTTGGCTGAATAAAATTGCGTGTTGGTACCAAGTCAAAGAATCAAATTGTTCAATGAACTTGAATAGTGCTTGAACATTTTTTCCTGGAAATAACTACATCTGATAGTGTTTAACTTTTAGTATGGCTAAAAGAGGTCTAGGGCACCAAAATATTAAACCATCTTAGTTAACGTTTTGACCGAGAACAAAGAACCTCGTATTTTAGTGAATTTTATGGAACATAACGTCGAATTTGGTGAGAGCGGTAATTGCAAGTATATCCTCTCTAAATTCAGACACAATATTTTAGAAGTCATCGAGGCGATTACAGCAAATATTCCGTCAAGTATCATATTATTAGTCTTCTCCACCCCTTCCTGCCGCTCCAAATTAGCTTCCTTAACTCTCTGTCTGTGATGTCAGTACCAGCTGCAGAAAATCGTCCGTCCTCCGCTGGATTAAAATGCAAGACTTTATTCACGGTCAAAACGATAATCATGATCGTTTTAACTTCTTGACCTAAATCCCCGGACCACAGAGGACGGTTATCACTATCCGAAGTAGGTAATTACCAGAAAACTGTTTTATAATTCACTACTTAAGTTTATCAAACAACTTCATTCCCTGACTTATTCCCCTCATCCTCCGATTAATTTCCCGTCCTTGTAGTGTCTGTCGGTGTTTCATTATATCTACGTTTTGTGTCTCAAAACACTCCACATACAACGCTTAACTGAATCTGTTCGCCTAACCCCACACCATATTTGTTTACATACTCGCCCATTTGTCTATTTCGTCAAGTAACTCCATAAACGACCATCACATAACTAATACAGTCCGCAGCTGTGACTGATATGCCTAACATGATCCAAGTTCCTCTCTCGTTGGTTTATCACGAACACGAACACCCTGGCAGGTGGGGATCTCTCTCTCTCTCTCTCTCTCTCTCTCTCTCTCTCAGTCCACCCCAAGCCCACCCCAAGCACCCCAGGCAGAGCAACATATTCTGATGGTAACATAAATGGAATCTGTAATGTATCCTCACAGTGGAGGGAGAGTAGAAAAATTTTTACACCTTAAAGCATAACAGACCAATTTCCTTAGACCAAACGAAGATCTGAAACAGAATTGTAAGCTCTCCTGTGGGATTTGTAGTACCTTATAATAAAAAGGGAAAGTCTGTTGCAACACTGTTTTGATAAATATCCAGTCTATTCACCACGGTGGTGTATTCTGTAAAGTTTAGTCTTCCTAATAGCCGATGATGTGACTCATCTTTTGAGAGTTCTGCTTGTAGTGAAGGAGTCAGTGAAAGCTGTATATAAACAAACTTGTTATAACATTAAAGTAAGTAAAGGCGTTTGAGAGTAGCAACAATATAACAAACAATCTGCCATTATATCGAAGACGGTAACCTTTCTTAAACGATTTGAGATCCCTTCATCTCGTCACAGTTTTCTAAAAATGAATATGAAATATGCTGCACAGACACACCTTCTTTCCCGCAGCATAGCACGGCGCATGAGAGTGCTGTGATGAGCAGGGGATGGCAGATGGTTAAAGGGGAAAGGAGTGAGGAGCAGGTGATGTGTGGCCAGTAGCTTATAATACGACGCCTGGAGATGCAATGATAGGCAAGGTTAAAGGGGAAAAAGAGTGAGGTGGATTTGCGGTACGGCAGGTAGCCTGGAATACGACGCTTGGAGATGTGATAGGCAAGGGACTGTAGATGGCTGAAGGGGAAGGGAGTGAGGTGGAGGTGAGGGGTGGCCAGGGACATCATTTTCCTCATCATATCACGTTTGGTTTGTGTGGGATGTGCTGTGGCTGCTGTACATTTTCTAAAGGTTTTTCTGTTATCTCGCCTTTTGTTGTATAGTGACTGAATCTAAAATTGCATTTTCGTCATAGTGGATATACAAATATTCATAATTTATTTACCCTGTTACAAGTGTGGAATTATTTTAATGCATTCTCTCTCTCTCTCTCTCTCTCTCTCTCTCTCTTTTCCTCATAATCGCCATATCCTGAATTAGAAGGCAGTTCAGCATGCTTCACTAACTGAATACTACCAGACGTGTAAGGTGTCATCTGTCCCTAAATATTGCTGTCTAAAGTAACCTAGGCCTTATCTCGGTGGTAAGATAGGGCCGATATTATGTTATAGTAAATTTATTGACTTCTGAATATACAGGATAATCTGTACACATCGTTCCACTAGTAATTCACTCAACGGTATATTGTGAAGTGTGGGAGCGGCTCAGTCTCCTGGTGTGGGAGTGGGCATAGCAGCGGCAGCAGGAAATGAACAAATGATGCAAGAAAAGCATTGATAGCGATGACTAAGCCGTCCCCGCAATACACGGGAAACCACGCGGAGTGTGGGAGAAGCATTATATATGGACCATCCTTTATAAATACAGGAACTTGAAGTGGTGGTCGAGTACTTGAAGTAGTCTTCTGCTCTTCGGGAAAACGTAAGTTCAATCCTATATGGAGGGGAATGGTTGATCATTTGAATTTCGTTAAACCAAACTTTACTGCTTTTCCAAAAGACCAACTGACATGCCATGAAACACTAATACCATTGTACCAGTCCTGAATAAGATCGCTGTAGCATGTAGTCAATACTGACTGGATATTAATGCCGAAGTGCTGCCATGTAAAAGTGTAAGTGCTCCTGGGCTAAAGGAACTGGGCTGTCTAGTTTATGGTAGCGTCACCAGCATTACCAGCACACTTGCATGAATTCAGTCTCATACATAAATATAAAAATTATGTATTAATTTTTATACGTAGTCTTCATAACAAAAAATGTAAAGATCAACAGTAATTGAAAATATAGTAGAATGACCTAAAAAAATAAGATGTTTATCACAACTAATGAACTGAAACTACTCCACTGTCCATATATCACATCAGTTAGGATGTTGGATCTTACCCTTAAGACGAAATATTTAATCCAATATTATCTGAGGCCATTATTGGTGACAAGGCAATTCTCAGTCATATTAATCCCCTCAGGTCAATTATTTATATTCACGCTACCACAAGATTATTTCCTTTAGCTAGTGACCTGTGACAGTGTTGTGCTAGTGTGTTTTAGTGACCTGTGACAGTGTTGTGTTAGTGTGTTGTAGTGGCCTGTGATAGTACTGTGCTAGTGATAAAGTGTTGTGCTAGTGTGTTGTGGTGACCCGTAGTGACCCGTGATAGTGCTGTGCTACCTTGTGTGAATTTGTGCGTAATGGCTTCCTCGGCAAAGAGCTGTGTCCCCACTGCAGGTATTGAAAAGGACTACCTTGAATAAAATGAGGAACTTCTCGAACTGAAGCCGAAGGTACAAATTCTCAGGCAGGAGAAATCACAAATGAGGGAGTTGTTGGAGGAGATGTTGGAGGAGAGAGGGAAAAAGGCTGAAGATTGGACACTTGTTCACAAAGGAGCAACGACGTTCACTCTTAAGAAGCAAACGGAAATTAAGACCACTAACGCTTTCGACGCACTACGGGACGAATGTCAAGGGAAGGCAGAGAGGGAAGCAGAGAAGGACGGTGAGAGACCTTCCCGTACAGGTAAGTATAACCAGAACAAGAAAGGTAAGAAAAACGTTACCGTTGTTGGAGAGTCCCATGTGAGATATCTTAACAGAGCTATGTATTCTCCACTTGCTAAACATGTGTGTCTTCCAGGGGTCAGGGTGGCTAATGTGATAGAGAAAATTTCAAATATAGTGAAGGATAGTGGTGACAAGCCCACTGTGTGCCTCAGTGTAGGAGGCAATGATATTAGTAGCCGTAAGAGTGAGGTACTGTGCCAGAAGTTTAAGTTGATGTTAGAGAAGGTTAGTGAGAGGGGAGGAACCCCTGTAGTGCTTGGTATTTTGCCAAGGTGGGGGATTGGGAGGGAGTGGTTGAGCAGGGAAATAGGTTTTAATTGCCGCCTTGAAAGGTATTGCAAAGATAATGCAATACCTTTCATAGACAGCTGGGACCGATTTTATGGACGGAGTGCCTTGTATAGTTGGGATGGGACTCATCTTAGCAGGCAGGGAGTTACTGTATTAGCTGGAATGATAGATAGGGAGTTAGAGGGGTTTTCTCGAGATTGAGAAGTAGACGTACAGGAAGTTACAGCAACTGCACTCAAAAATCATTATTACCATGTTTGGATAGATGCATCAAGACTTGCAAAAGTAAGAACAAAATGTTAACCATTAGTGTAGATACATCCACTCAGGCACCTCAAATTGAGCAGGCGACGATGGAGGACAGAACAAACGATGATGGAAGGGCGATAAGTGATAGTACAAAAAATTGTTATATTAGTAAAGTAAAGAGTTTCCCAGTCAGTAATGACATAAAAAACAGTAAATCCCAAGGTAGAGGCATAACTACTCGTAATAATCTGAAAGTATACTACACAAACAGCCGGAGTTTACGTAGTAAACGTAGTATTTGGGATGTCTGTTCCACTGAAAATACCTCCATCGTTCCTAATTTTCGTCTAGGAGATTTCAATGGATTAAGAGCTTATATTAGAACGGTATTCCACAGGGAGAACAGCTATTTTAGGGAGTGCCAGGTCAGTGGGGAACCCCAGGTCAAAGGTGAGGGGCAGGAAGCATGTGGGAATGTGAGCCACGTGTGTGGGGAAGGTGAGGTCATGGGTAGGAGTGTGGTACAGGTGACGGGGATTAACTCAGGTCCAGTACCAAGCAGACGTTCCACCAGTCAGAAATAAAACGAGTTAGTAAATATAATACAGGGAGGCCAAGATAGATATATCCCTTCAAAACCGTTTAGAACGAATAATTCAGAACCAAGATGGTTAAACAACAAATTAAAATCTCTCATAGGCCAAAGGAAAGG
The DNA here is from genome assembly GCF_032717465.1 of Coenobita brevimanus. Classification (NCBI taxonomy): domain Eukaryota; kingdom Metazoa; phylum Arthropoda; class Malacostraca; order Decapoda; family Coenobitidae; genus Coenobita; species Coenobita brevimanus. The sequence goes on along the minus strand of NC_137043.1, from coordinate 8,232,516 downwards.
AATATATAGAAAAATAAAAAGTGGAGAGGAACATTTACGTAACCAGTACGCGATTTTGAATAGGGATGTGAAGAGGGAAATACGGAAAGCAAAGAGAAGTTATGAAATTAAGGTTGCTAGTGAAACGAAAGAAAACCCCAAGGATTTTTATCCAATGTACCGTACGAAAAATAAAGATAGGATAGGACCACTCAGAACAGAATCAGGTGACATTACCAGTGAAGATAAAGAAATGTGATCCATCCTAAATAATTATTTCATTTCAGTATTCACCAAGGAAAATCTAGACCATGGTCCCTCAAGCACCAAATATTTACGATGAGAATACGGAAAATATTCTTAGTAAAATAACCATTAGTAAGGAGGACGTATTGAAAGAAATTAATAAGTTAAAACCTCAAAAATCGCCAGGTCCGGATGATATATATGCAAAGATTATAAAAGAAACAAAAGAAGAATTATGTCAGCCACTTTTAACGTTATTTAATGACTCTTTCATTTCAGGAGAAGTTCCAGAGGCGTGGAAGACCGCAAACGTAGTGCCCATCTTTAAAAAGGGTGATAAATCAGCTGTGTCGAATTATCGTCCAAGGTCAGTGGAGTCGCTCTCGTGAGGTCAGTAGAGTCGCTCTCGTGAGGTCAGTCTGCTCAGACGTGCTAGAGACCTGTGGTAGTGTTGTGCTAGTGTGCTTTAGTGATCTGTGATAGTGGTTGTGTTAGTGTTTTGTAATGATCAGCGATAGTGCTGTGCTAGTGATCCGTGAGAGTGTGTGTTGTGGTGACCGTAGTGACCCGTGATAGTGTGTTCTACCTTGTGTGAATTTGTGCGTAATGGCTTCCTCGGCAGAGAGCTGTGTCCCCACTGCAGGTATTGAAAAGGACTACCTTGAATTAAAGGAGGAACTTCTCGAACTGAAGCGGGAGGTACAAATTCTCAGGCAGGAGAAGTCACAGATGAGGGAATTGTTGGAGGAGATGTTGGAGGAGAAAGAGAAAAAGGCTGAAGGTTGGACACTAGTTAACAAGGGTGCAACGACGTTCACTCTTAAAAAGCAAACGGAAGTTAAGACAACTAATGCATTCGACGCACTTCGGGACGAATGTGAAGGGAAGGCAGAGAGGGAAGTAGAGGAGAAGGACGGTGAGAGAACTTCCAGTACAGGTAAGTATAAACAGAACAAGAAAGGTAAGAAAAATGTTGCTGTTGTTGGAGACTCCCAGGTGAGATATCTGAACAGGGCCATGTATACTCCACTCGCTAAACATGTGTGTCTTCCAGGGGCCAGGGTGGCTAATGTGGTAGAAAAAATTTCAAATATCGTAAAGGAAAGTGGTGACAAACCCACTGTGTGCCTCAGTGTAGGAGGCAATGATATTAGTAGCCGTAAGAGTGAGGTACTGTGGAAAAGGTACAAGTTGATGTTAGAAAAGGTTAGGGAGAGGGGAGGAACCCCTGTAGTGCTTGGTGTTTTACCAAGGTGGCGGGTTGGAAGGGAATGGTTGAGCAGGGCAATAGGATTTAATTGCCGCCTTGAAAGGTATTGCAAAGATAATGCAATACCTTTCATAGACAGCTGGGACCAGTTTTATGGACGGAGTGCCTTGTATAGTTGGGATGGGACTCATCTTAACAGGCAGGGAGTTACTGTTTTAGCTGGAATGATAGATAGGGAGTTGGAGGGATTTTTTCGAGATTGAGAAGTAGGTGTACAGGAAGATGCAGCAACTACACTCAGAAATCATTATTACCATGTTTGGATAGATGCATCGATACTTGCAAAATTAAGAACAAAAGTTCAACCATTAGTGTAGATACATCCACTCAGGCACCTCAAATTGAGCAGGCGATGATAGATGATAGAACAAGCGATGATAGAAGGGCGATAAGCGATAGTACAAAAAATTGTTATATTAGTAAAGTAAAGAGTTTCCCAGTTAGTAATAAAATAAATAACAGTAAATGCCAAGGTAGAGGCATAACTACTCGTAATAATCTGAAAGTGTACTACACAAACAGCCGGAGTTTACGTAATAAAATGGATGAACTGAGGGCTTTAATTTGTACAGAGAAAATAGACATTGCCGTTATTAGTGAAACTTGGATGAATACAGACACTCGAGAATTTTTAGCAGAATATCAGATAAAAGGCTATAATATTTTTGTGTCAAACCGTCAGGGAAGAAAGGGGTTAGGGGTAGCTATTTATGTAAAGGATTCATTAAACTGTTACAATAAAGCAGACATTAAAGTAAATAGGGACACAGAAAGTGTCTGGGTTGAAATTAGTAACAATAGGGAGAAATTAGTCTTAGGAGCAATTTACAGATCTCCTAAATTAAGTAGAGCTGATAGTAAATACCTTTGGGAGGAAATGAGGAAAGCATCACAGTCCAGCTTAGTAATAATTGTAGGGGACCTTAATCTGCCAAGGATAGATTGGAGAAATCAGACAGGAGATGCAGAGTCAGAGGAATTTCTAGAGGTAGTACAGGATAATTTCCTTTATCAGTATATCAGGGAGCCCACCAGAGGTAATAATATACTAGATTTGGTTTTAGCTAATAAAGAAAATATCATTAGCGATATAGAAGTTGGTGGACGACTTGGTAATAGCGATCATGAAGAAATTAAGTTCAAATTTATTTGGGATGTCTGTTCCACTGAAAATACCTCCACCGTTCCTAATTTTCGTCTAGGAGATTTCGATGGCTTAAGAGCTTATTTTCGAACGGTATTCCACAGGGAGATTAGCAATTTGAGGGAATGCCAGGTCAGTGGGGAACCCCAGGTCATAGGTCAGGCGCAGGAAACACCTGGGGATGTCCGTCAGGTGTCTGTGAGGGGGGAGGTGGTAGATAGGAATGTAGTCCAGGTGACGGAAATTAACTCAGCTCCAGTACCAAGCAGACGTTCAACCAGTGAGAAGTATAACGAGTTAATAAATATAATACACGGAGGCCAAGATAGATATATTCCTTCAAAACCGTTTAGAACTAATAATTCAGAACCTAGATGGTTAAACAACAGATTAAAATCTCTCATAGGCCAAAGGAAAGGAATATATAGAAAATAAAACGTGGAGAGGAACACTTACGTAACCGGTACATATTTTTAAATAGAGAAGTAAAGAGGGAGATAAGAAAAGCAAAGAGAAGTTATGAAATTAAGGTTGCAAGTGAATCAAAAGAAAACCCCAAGGATTTTTATCAAATGTACCGAACGAAAAATAAAGATAGGATAGGACCACTCAGAACAGAATCAGGTGACATTACCAGTGAAGATAAAGAAATGTGCTCCATCCTAAATAATTATTTCATATCAGTATTCACCAAGGAAAATCTAAGCCTGGTCCCTCAAGCAGCAAATATTTACCATGAAAATACGGAAAATATTCTTAGTAAAATAACGTATTGAATAACGTATTGAAAGAAATTAATAAGTTAAAACCTCAAAAATCGCCAGGTCCGGACGATATATATGCAAAAATTATAAAGGAAACCAAAGAAGAATTATGGCAGCCATTTTTAACGTTATTTAATGACTCTTTAAGTTCAGGAGAAGTTCCAGAGGCGTGGAAAACCGCAAACGTAGTGCCCATCTTTAAAAAGGGTGATAAATCAGCTGCGTCGAATTATCGTCCGATAAGTCTAACGTCAATAGTAGGAAAAATGTTAGAGTCAATTTTGGCAAATAAGATTAGAGAACACTTAGAAAGATTTAATCTTATAAACGAAAGTCAGCAAGGATTCAGGCAAGGACGATCCTGCCTCACAAATTTGTTGTCATTCTACTCGGAGGTCTATGAGGCAGTAGATAGCGATAAAGCTTACGATGTTATTTATCTGGACTTTAGTAAAGCTTTTGATAGGGTCCCACACGAAAGGTTAGTTAGAAAGGTTCGAGCACACGGTATAGACGGCGATATCTTAAAATGGATAGAATCCTGGCTGAAAGGACGAAAGCAGAGAGTATTAATAAATGGAACTAAGTCGGACTGGGGATTAGTAACTAGCGGTGTACCACAGGGTTCAGTACTCGGTCCCTTATTATTTATCATATATATAAATGATCTAGACTTAGGAGTCAATAGCAGCATCAGCAAATTTGCCGACGATACAAAAATAGGGCGTATCATTAACTCTACTGACGATTGCCATAACTTACAAAAAGACCTCGATACATTGTCCAAATGGTCTAAAACTTGGCAAATGGAATTTAACGTTGAAAAATGTAAAGTACTTAACGTAGGCAAGACCATTGGAGACACTAAATACAACTTTGATAACAAAGAAATTAGCAAATCGGAATGCGAGAGAGATCTAGGAGTTATGATTAGTAACGACCTTAAACCAAGGCAACAGTGCATTAATGCGAGAAATAAAGCAAATAGGGTCCTAGGATTTATTTCGAGAAGCGTGAGCAATAGATCATCTAAAGTAATACTAAAACTTTATCTAGCATTAGTAAGGCCACATTTAGACTACGCAGTACAATTCTGGTGTCCTTACTATAGAATGGATATTCATTCGTTAGAAAATGTACAGAGAAGAATGACTAAAATGGTACATGACGTCCGGAACCTGTCATATGAAGACAGACTGAAAAGACTAAGTCTGCATTCGCTAGAGAGGCGTAGAGTAAGGGGAGACTTAATTGAGGTGTTTAAGTGGATGAATGGTATAAATAAGGGAGATATTAGCAAGGTACTTAAAGTGAGCATACAGGATAGAACTAGAAATAATGGTTTCAAACTAGAAAAATTCCGTTTCAGTAAGGAAATCGGTAGAAATTGGTTTGGTAATAGAGTAGTAGACGAATGGAATAAGCTACCTAGTAAAGTAGTTGCTGCCTCTTCCATTGAGAGTTTCAAGCATAGGCTAGATAAGCATATGACAAATAAGGGGTGGATATAGAATAAAGAAAATCTTATAACTAATACTAATTCAAAAAAATTTTCTTTTCAGGTTACACTATGATAGTCTCTATTCTCCATTCACACTTTCCTGTAAAATGTCCACGCCAGTTTTTCTATACGGCGTGGTGTTCTTTCTGACTTTTTCCTGCCGGCTTCGGCTGGAGGGTTTGGAGGGCGGGAGAGAGCCTTCTTCTTTGCTATCCTTATCTCATTCTAGTAGTTCAGTTACTCTTCTAGGAGCTGCCTAGCATGGGCCAACCGGCCTACTGCAGTTATCCTCTCTTCTTATGTTCTTATGTTCAATAGTAGGAAAAATGTTAGAGTCAAGTTTGGCAAATAACCTTAGAGAACACTTAGAAAGATTTAATTTTATAAACGAAAGTCAGCACGGATTCAGCCAAGGACGATCCTGCCTCACAAACTTGTCATTCTACCCGGAGGTATATGAGGCAGTAGATAGCGATAAAGCTTACTATGTTATTTATCTGGACTTTAGTAAAGCTTTTGATAGGGTCCCACACGAAAGGTTAGTTAGAAAGGTTAGAGCACACAGTATAGACGGCGATATCTTAAAATGGATAAAATCCTGGCTGAAAGGACGAAAGCAGAGAGTATTAATAAATGGAACTAAGTCTGACTGGGGATTAGTAACTAGCGGTGTACCACAGGGTTCAGTACTCGGTCCCTTATTATCAATTATATATATAAATGATCTAGTTTTAGAAGTCACTAGCAGCATCAGCAAATTTGCCGACGATACAAAAATAGGGCGGATCATTAACTCGACTGACGATTGCCAAAACTTGCAAAAAGACCTCGATACATTGTCCACATGGTCTAAAACTTGGCAAATGGAATTCAGCGTTGAAAAATGTAAAGTACTTAACGTAGGCAAGACCATTGGAGACACTAAATACAGCTTAGATAGCAAAGAAATGAGCAAATGTGAATGCGAGAGGGATCTAGGAGTTATGATTAGTAACGTACTTGAACCAAGGCAACAGTGTATTAATGCGAGAAATAAAGCAAATAGGGTCCTAGGATTTATTTCCAGAAGCGTGAACAATAGGTCATCAAAAGTAATACTGCAACTTTATCTAGCATCAGTAAGGCCACATTTAGACTACGCAGTACAATTTTGGTGTCCTTACTATAGAATGGATATTAACTCGTTAGAAAATGTACAGAGAAGAATGACAAAAATGACACATGACGTTCGGAACCTGTCATATGAAGACAGACTGAAAAGACAAAGTCTGCATTCGCTAGAAAGGCGTAGAATAAGGGGAGACTTAATTGAGGTGTTTAAGTGGATGAAGGGTATAAATAAGGGAGATATTAGCAAGGTACTTAAAGTGAGCATAGAGGATAGAACTAGAAGTAATGGTTTTAAACTAGAAAAATTCCGTTTCAATAAGCAAATAGGAAATTGGTTTGGTAATAGAGTAGTAGATGAATGGAATAAGCTACCTAGTAAAGTAGTTGCTGCCTCTTCCATTGAGAGTTTCAAGCATAGGCTAGATAAGCATATGACAAATAAGGGGTGGGTATAGAAAAAAAAAAATCTTATAACCAATACTAATTCATACTTTTTCCATTTCAGGTTACACTACGATAGTCTCTCTTCTCCTTTCACACTTTCCTGTAAAATGTCCATGCCAGTTTTCTATACTGCGTGGTGTTCTTTCTGACGTTTCCTGCCGGCTTCGGCTGCTGGGTTTGGAGGGCGGGAGAGAGCCTTCTTCTTTGCTATCCTTATCTCATTCTAGTAGTTCAGTTACTCTTCTAGCAGCTGCCTAGCATAGGCCAACCGGCCTACTGCAGTTATCCTCTCTTCTTATGTTCTTATGTTTAGAAGGATCCCCAACTAAGAAGGCGTTATTGAAGGCTGTACCTCATCCTTCCAGTCCGTAAGGTCTCTCCTAAACTGAGAGAAATTGTCTGGATGTAACAAGAAAAAACTTTTAAAAATCATCGGGGTGAAGATATTTAGCGACTTTCCGTGTACCATCTCTGTGGTTGATAATATCTCCGGGGTTGATCGGGGGGAAGGGGTGGGTGGGAGAGAGTTGTTAAGGGTGTGTTTGGGAGCTCAGGTGGCAGAGATTGGACACACCAACATCAATGTTTTGATTCACATTCGCCTACACCAGCTAAAAACAGACAATGGCCAACAAACAGAGGGACAGATAGACAGACAAATACGAGAAATTTATATCACTCCTTTTATTTTGTTATAGGTAGAGCAACGAGCAATAGGAATATATAGGCTACGAGACATGTTGGTAAAAAAAAAAATCCCCATTAAAAACAAACATTCTTATTAACTAAAGCCTTTTTTTTTTCTAATATCGAAGTATCCACTGGCGCCTTCTAAATGAAAAAGAAAGGGCATAGAAATACATCCTATAATATTCATATATATTGTATCTATGTGACCCTTGTACTCTGAAAGCATCTGTTCCAAAAGCCTACTGTATCTCTTAAAACAATTCTATATGCCAAAAGTTAGAATATCATGTAATGTTTAAATGACAAGTGCGGGGGGCAGTGACCAGGGTGGCAGACTGCACAGAGCTGTGCCAGGGTGGTAGACTGCAGGGAGAGGCAGCCATAGTGGCAGAGTGCAGGTTGCTGTGTTACGGCGGCAAGGTGAAGGGGGAAGTTGCCAGGGTGGAAACTGGAGGGGGCTGTGGCTAGGGGAGCAGACTGCAGAAGGCAGTGGCCAGGGTGGCAGACGCAGAAGGCATTGGCCAGGGTGGCAGCCTGCAGAGGGCAGTGGCTAGGAAGCAAACTGCAGAGGGGAGTGGCCACGGTGGTAAACTGCAGGGGACAGTTGCCAGCAGGTGGCAGTGGCCAAGGTAGGGCAGTCCAAACAGTCCTACATCACCAACACAGTACCACACATAACTCTGGCTCAGAATTTAGTGGGGCAGAAAGCAAAATAACGATTTATTGCTGAATATTCATGGGTATCGAGTATTTCTTTTTCCGGGTGAAAAATTCAGTGTAACCCCGTTATTAATGTTTTTTTTAGTTTTGCCTGGCAATTGAAAAAGTTTTTTACCGTAAAAGAAACTGCGTTTATACGAAACATTTCCAGGGAGGTTCCGTCTCTATGAATACAGAATGGAGAAACACAGTATCTCTCCCCGAGAGTTATTGGATTTTGCATAGAATCCTTTCCCTTGTGTAAACTTCTTTTACTTCCTCCTGGTCTCGGTGTTTTTACAATTTCTTTGTTATCCAATTCCTCCGTTATCTTGGATCTTTGTCTTTGCATTCTGTCTCAAGAAGCTACTGTCATACAGTATATATATATATATATATATATATATATATATATATATATATATATATATATATATATATATATATATATATATATATATATATATATATATATATATATATATATATATATATATATATATATATATATATATATATATATATATATATATATATATATATATATATATATAATTGCCTGCAGTATAAGAAGCCAGTTTAAATATGGAATAATTTCCGAAACTAAAGAGGTCAAAATTAATTTTAAAAGTTTACAGTTATCAAAGAAAATTAAAGTTGATTATAAAGTTTTATAAAGCGATGAATGACGTCTGAAGTACATTATGCACCACGGGGCAGTGGTGTACACCCAACGTCCGCATGTTGCACTGCATCCACCCATTGTGTACACCTACGTCCGCATGTTATACTCTAATATCCACACACTGTGTACACCTACGTCCGCATGTTGCACTACAATACATGGCAGCATTTACTTTAATGACATCATCCGCGGCCAATCAGCAGCCGTGAATTAAACACACCCGACTTGCCCCATACATCTCAGGTGCACAGGTCAATCCAACAGACTGTGGCAGGGGTACCCGGCGTTGCTGGAACAAAAAGGCGAACATTCTAATCCTATTTATTCTAGTTCAATCTTTCTCTCTGGTCAAGAAAAACCATGTATATACCTCTTATGCTATTGAAGAGAGATTATTAGAGGTCAAGAAACTTTCTATCACAGTTATCGCAGACTAACTCACAGTTTTTGTGCTCGCATGTTTAGTATTACCGGTGACCTCAAATGATCTCCTACCAGTGACCTCAAATGACCTCGGAGGTCAACCTCACATAACCTGTGTCCGAAATGGAGGTCATGTGAGTCTCCATGCCAAAAATTGGGCTGCTGGGTCCAGTCATTCGATCGCGTATTACCGATGACCTTAAATGACCTCCGACCGGTGACCTCAAGAGACCCCGGAGATCAACCTCAAATAGCCTTTGTCCGAACTGGAGGTCATGCTAGTCTCCATGCCACAAATTGGGCTGCCGGGGTACCCGGCGTTGCCCGGGCCAAAAAAAAGCAAACACTGCCGGTGACCTAGAATGAACAAGATCTGAATATTGACCTCCCTAAAACTATCCTTGGGTCACCTTGACTCAGAGTATTTATGTGTCTTGGGTTCAGTGGCCCATGGTTAGGGCGTACTTGAAGGACAAGCAAACAAACCAACAAAGAAACAAGAATATATATATATATATATATATATATATATATATATATATATATAAAGCAATTCTTTGGACCTATGGAAACCTAGTTGATGATTTTGATTTAGTGGTATATATTATTTTCATAAACTAATTTTACTATCCCGTGAATTATTATTATTCCATCCATCCATCATCCAATCCTACATTGTCCCATGAGGAGCGTAGGAGCCCGGGGCTAGGCAGTTGGTCCCGACATTTAAGATGTGAGTGACCAGCCTCACTCATCCCTAAGTGGCATTACATGAGCAATCAACCCTAATCATCCCTTGGATAAAAACCTTCACCAGGTCAATCACACTGGAGAGCAATAATTACCCACTAAACCACAAGGCGCCAAAATTTGAATATATGGATGCCACCCAGCGTAGTAAATGGTTTCCTGGTGTACAGGAAACCTTTTGGCTTGTCATTCAGTGTAAAGTCACCCGCAGGCAGAAGGAAGACGAGAGAATGAAGGAAAGAAAGACGGATGATAATGGAAGGAAAGACGGATGGAGGAGAGGAAAGGGTAGAAACTCGAAAGCAGCACTACATCGAGTGAGTGGATGGTGCGCGCCCCCACCTACCATATTATTATTATTATTATCTATAGCCCGACGCCCTAATCCCGCAAAGGGTGGCCGCAGACAAAACGCCTCCATGTCGCTCTGTCACCCACCATTTGACTACCATCCCCCAACTCACTCCCCCCTCCCTCATATACCTCTCAACTCCATCCCTCCACCTCACCCTAGGTCTTCCCCTCCCCCTCCCTCCTTCCACCTTACCTACATACACCCCCTTAGTCAGTTTCATTCTCCATTCTCCTCACATGTCCAAACTACCTCAGTGTATTTCTTCTGATCTCACCCACATCCACATCCACCCCACAACTTTCCTTCACTTCTTCATTCGTCAACCTGTCCCTCCATGTCACCCCACATGCTCCTCTCAAGCAACTCATTTCCTCTGCTTTCACTCATGACTCGTTCACCTCTTGCAAGGTCCATGCCTCGCTTCCATACGTCAGGGCAGGGATCATGCAGTGACTTCTTAACTTCCATACTCACATCTCTATTTCTCATCACTGCTTTCAGTGAACCAACAACCTTCCTTCCCTGTTGTACCCTTTCCAGAACTTCATCCCCCAAACTTCCATCCTTACTCATCACACTACCCAAGTACTTGAATGCACTCACATTCTCCATATCCTCACCATCCAACCTCACTGAACATTCTGTGACTTCATTCCTCTCAAACACCATAACTTTACTCTTGGTTACATTAACTTTCAGATTCCTCTTCCTACACACTGTCCCAAATTCATTCACCAAACCTTGCAACTCCCATTCATCCTCACTCAACAATACTGTATCAATAACAAACAGCAGCACCGGAATCTTCCAAATCTCACCCTCATTCGTTAGAGCCACCCCCATATCCATTGCCCTACCTTGCACCTCCTTTACAACCGCATCCATGTATATATTAAACAGCCATGGAGACATCACACATCCCTGTTTCAGTATCACATTTAGATCAAAGAACTCACTCAGCTCACCATCCACTCGCACCGTAGCCCTAGCTCCTTCGTACATACTCTTCACAGCACTCAACAATTTCTCCTCCACTCCATATATTCGTTATACCTTCCACATACTTTGCCTATCTGTTCTGTCATAAGCTTTCTCCAAGTCCATGAAGGCAGTATACACTTTCTTTCCCTTCTCTAGATACTTCTCCACTAAACATTTTAGAACAAATCTCTGATCTACACACTCTTTTCCATTCCAAAATCCCCTTTGTTCTTCTCCAACTAGCTCCTCTGTCATATGCCTAACCCTATCAATGAGTATTCTACCATATATTTTTCCAGTCACACTAAGAAGGCAAATACCCCTATGGTTACCACATACTTCTCTCTCCCCTTTTCCTTTGTATAAGGAACAATTATACCTGATTTCCAGTCCTCTGGAACCCTTCCCTCTTCCCAAGCCAATCTACACAACTTCCATATCCACTCCACAACTATCTCACCCCCATACCTAAGCATTTCACCACACACTCCATCAATTCCTGGGGCCTTTCCCATCTTGACCTTCTTCATTCCATCCACTACTTCCGCTCTACTCATCTCTTCCTCCCTCCTCTCATAATAATAATAATAATAATAATAATTATTATTATTATTATTATTATTATTATTATTATCTTTATTATTATTATTATTATTATTATTATTATTACTATTACCGGTATTATTGTTTTAGTATTATTGTTGTAGCCATGCTAATTTGTTCAGCTTAAGAATATTTTTGAATCGAGCCGGTTAGAAACAATTTAAAACACACACACACACACACACACACACACACACACACACACACACACACACACACACACACACACACACACACACACACACACACACACACTTGAGTACTAGAGGCACTGCGTAAGCTGAATAAATCGTGTGGAGTTAGCAAATATATATCGTAGTGATTAATACGTCATCGTACAGGAAATATTTTATCGCACTGGGTTTATGATGGGTGTCGTTATTGTTGTTGTTGTTTGTGGTGGTGGTGGTGGCGGTTGTCTTGTGGCTGCAGGAGTAAAATACTAAAGCTATATCACTTGTGACAATAAGAAAGAAGTATACGTTCGTAGGGAATATAGCTTACTATGGAAGCGTGTTCCAGACTACAGGTTGGAGATATGAGTGGATATTAATACCCATCATTATTAATTCTGGCAACATAAGCTCGTCTCGTGCCTTTTCCTCCATGAAGCCACATATCCATTCACCCACCCACAGAATCCACCCATCCATCTCATGAACCCTACACACCCTGCCCATTCCACCCACTCCATATATTCTACTTTGTTTGCACAACAACCTCACCCATCCCGCCCATCCACCTTGCCCAAGCATCTACCCAACCAGCAACCGACTCCACGTACTCTGCCCACCCACCGCCCACCAACCCCACCCATCCACCTTGATTACTCACCCACATTTCCATTCCCACCTGTCCTGTCCACCCACCCACCGCACTCACCCTCCTCATCCTGGCCACTCATCCGCCCCATCCACCCAGCCCATCCCACTCATGTGCCTGCATAACTATCCACCCGTTCATCAAGCTGCACCATCAGGAAGACTTGCACACACACACACACACACACACACACACACACACACACACGAACACAGACGCAGCACGCACCACGCGCGCACACACACATACGCAACACGCACACGTCCACGCACCTACACACGCACACACACTCATGGACGCACGCACGCGCACATGTACATGCACACATGTACACACGCTCTCTCTCTCTCTCTCTCTCTCTCTCTCTCACACACACACACACACACACACACACACACAAACACACACAGCGCAGCTACCAAGGAAAACAGACATGGGCCGACAGCGCTCCATACCGAGCCAGCACGGCCAGTGACATTACCTATATTAGTATCTTTATATGAGTCAAGCTCTGTACCAGGTTAGACTAAATAGATTTTTATTATTTAAAAAAATAATAAGTTTAAACAAGACTTGTTCAAACAGAAAAGAGAACCGAGTAGCGAAAGAATGCACTCAATCAACTGATTGTTTGTTTAGACTACAACTGCCCCAGGGTATGTAAGTACTCTGTGCTTTTAGTATTGCAAAATGGCCACATACTTTAGTAAAGCAAATTTGGAAAAGAAAAGGGATAAAGGTAGAAAGCAAGATGATGATTTCTACCAAGAACTGGTTGAAATGGAGACTCACAATAGACTGGTTGAACGTGTACAGAAACTGGAGATGGATTTCCAGAATGAAATTGATGAAATAAAGAAGCAGATGCACTTGCAAAAGGAAGAAATAGAAAAACTAGGAAGGGAGGTCAACAAGAAAGACTCAACCATATGTGAACTAACAGTGGAATTGAGTACACTTAGGAGGAAAATGAGTGAAATGGCAAGTACAGTAGTCAACCACGAGAGTATTATGGAAGAGTTCAAAAATGATACAGATACAATTAGGCAAGTAAGCAGTCTGATAGACCAGAGCAGTGATATTGAGGAGAAGATAACACAGGTGAATGAAGCTGTGCAAAGCTACAAAAATGATGTGGAAACCACCTATGCTGAAATGGTGAAAGTAAAGAAAGACTTAGAAACAAGGGTGGAAGAAAAAAACATTAAAAAAGAAATGAAAAGAATAATCCAAAACAATCCAAAGTTAGTCAGAGATTCAGTAGATATCAACAAATCTATAGTAATCACTGGTATAGAAGAGGAAGAAGTAAAAAACAAGATCTCAAGAGACAAAAAGGAGATGCCAAATGTCATGAGCTTATTGAAAGAAGTATCAGAGGAAATCTGTAGTAAAGACATAGACGAACACAAAAGGTTAGGGAAATACGAGAAAAGCAAATCAAGACCCCTAAAGGTAACTATCCAGAGTGTAAACACCGTGGAGGAGATACTAAAAAATGCAAAGAATCTTATGGAAAAAGAGAAGTTCAAAAATGTATGGATAAAAAGATGCCTAACACAAGAGGAACTGGAATTACTGAAAGAGAAGAGGGAGGAAGCAAAAACAAAAAATGAGGGAAGATCAGAAGAGGAGAAGAACACATTTTTTTTTTACAAAGTAATAGGATTGCAGGTACGAAAGTGGTACACAAACAGGATGGAATAAAAAGGAGGAAGGTAGTAGAACCATGTCAAGACAAGTATATAAACAAGATGATAAAGTTGATGTACTCAAATGTGGATGGAATGGTATCTAAATTATTAGAGATGAATGATTATGTCAGAGAAAATGAACCACATATAATATGCCTAACTAAAACAAAATTAACACCAAGGATATCCAGTGACATACTAAACGTAGAGGAATACAATATCTGGAGAAGAGATAGAAACTTAAAAAAAGGAGGAGGAATTATAATATTAACTAAGAAAAATCTAAAAGTCAATGAAATAAGACTAGATATACCCTCACAAGTAGAACTGATTGCAGTAGCGATCAACACATCTGAAGTGAAAGTAATTGTAGCCAATATGTACATGCCACCCAGATCAAACACATGGGAAAGAGACGAATATGAGGACCTGGCAGAGAGTACAATTCAGAGTTTAAGAGCATTACTACATAAAATGGAAGAGAAATCGGAAAGAATTATACCAACTGGAGATTTTAATACAAATATAAATTGGAATACTCTAGATATAATTAGCCAAGAAAGCTGTTGGAACCAAAAGCTCCTGGATCTCGTGCAAGAGTTTTTCCTAACGCAACATGTGAGGGAAACCACCAGAAAAAGAGGACTAGATGTACCTTCAATGCTAGATCTCATATTTACTAGGCAAGAAAATGATACTGACAGTTTAATATATCACCCTCCACTCGGCAAAAGCGATCATGCAGTACTAAACTGCAACTTCAGGATAGCATATGACATAGTTAACAGCAATGAAAGTTACAAAAAGAGACTAAACTATAAAAAGGGAAATTATCAAGACCTAAAGAAGTATTTCTTAGAAGTTGATTGGGAAAAAGAGCTTAGAGGACAAGATTTAAATGCTGTATATAAAAAATTTTGTGAATTTTATGAAATAGGAGTCCAGAAATACATCCCACATCACAAAGAAGCAGATAAGGAAATACAGAAATGGTTCAATACAGAATGTAAAAAATCAAAAGAAAGAAGAGATTTGTTGTGGAATAGATACAGAAGACACAATAATGAAAGGGCATATAATAATTACAAACAGGCAAGAAACGATTATACAAGAAAAAGGAGGGAAGCCCAAACAGTTTGAGGAGGATATAATAAAAGTAGTGATCAACCGAAGCTATTTTACAGCTACATCAGAAGCAAAACCAAAGTAAAAGATATAATACAATCCATTATGGACGAGGGAATCACCTATACACAAGAGAAAGATATTTGTGAAGCACAAAATAAGAATTTCCAATCAGTTTTTACAGAAGAAAAAAAAATTTGAGAGGGATTATGTGGAACATGCATGTCCACACATACTTCCAGATATACAAATATCAGAAAAAGTAATACAGGAGGATATAAGTAAATTAGACAGAGGAAAAGCAAATGGTCCTGATGAAATTTCATGTTGGGTGCTACGAGAATGTCCAAAGGAGTTAAGTAAACCATTATATTTAATTTTCAAGAAATCCTTGAGTCAAGGTAAACTACCTGATATTTGGAAGAAAGCAAATATTGTCCCCTTATTCAAGAAAGGGAATAGACAAAATCCACTCAACTACCGACCATTATCACTGATCAGTGTTCTAATCAAGGTATTAGAAAAGCTTATAAGAAAAGCTTGAGTAAATCATCTAGAAGAACACAATATGATAACAGAAAGACAGTTTGGTTTCAGAAAAGGAAAATCATGTGTTACTAATCTGTTGAGCTACTATGACAGAGTAACAGACACAATACAGGAAAGAGAAGGATGGGAGGACAGTGTCTATTTAGATTTCAAGAAAGCATTTGACACAATACCACACCAAAGACTTTTATGGAAACTGTACCATCAAGGAGGAATTCGAGGCAAACTGTTTTGTTGGATGCAAGATTTTCTCAAAAAAAGAGAAATGAGAACAGTACTAAGGGGAAACTACTCATCATGGAAAGAAGTGACTAGTGGAGTACCACAGGGTTCAGTGCTGGCACCAATCATGTTTTTAGCGTATATAAATGATATAAACAGTAACACTGGAAATGGAAGCTATCTAAATATGTTTAACACAGACTCTTGTAAAGAGCTACAAGAAGAATTAAATAAACTTCATGAATGGAGTAATACATGGCAAATGGAATTCAATGTGGACAAGTGTCATGTAATCAAGTTTGGTAAAAGTGGAAAAAGACCTGATTGGGATTATACGATAGGAAATAAAACCTTACACACATCAGAGAGAAGGATCTAGGTGTGATTATCAATAACAGACTATCTCCGGCTGACCACATCACTGAGAAGGTACGGAACATGTATACACTGCTTGCAAATATGAGAGTAGCATTCACATACATAAATGAAGACATGCTAAGAAGGATAATACATCATTCATCAGACCAACCCTGGAGTATGCATCAGTAGTCTGGAGTCCTCATCTCAAGAAACACATAGACAAGATTGAAAAAGTTCAAAGGGCCGCTACAAGATGGATACCAAGCTTAAGGGATCTAAGCTACGAAGAAAGACTAAATAAACTGAATCTACCAACACTACAGGAGAGAAGGAAAAGAGGTGACATGATAATGCTATATAAATGCATATCAGGGAAGGAGAAAATAGACATAAATGATTACTTAACATATGGGGAAGCATCAGCAAGAGGACACTGCAAAAAACTGCATAAGAAGAGAGGTGATAAAGACGTAAGGAAATTCAGTTTCCCAGACAGAGCAATTGATCAGTGGAATGCACTACCGAATGAAACAGTGTGTGCCAAAACAATTCACAAATTTAAGGATATGTACGATAATTATGGTTTAAGACACGGGACAGTACGAGCTTGACTCATTCCTGTAAAGATACAATTAGGTAAGAACAATTAGGTAAGAACACACACACACACACACACACACACACACACACACACACACACACACACACACACACACACACACACACACAGATGCTATTGTAGTATAGATTAGTTCCTTTTTGTTCAACTATTTATTAGAAAAGTGGCAGGAATATATAAAAAATCTGGTAACAGCTGCATTTTCATCTACATGAGAGAAGTTTCCAGCCACTGGAGTTTAGAGGAGAACAGTGCAATACTGATGGGCAAAAGCTGCTGGAAGTCAGCTAACTGGAGGCAGATGTGAGACAAAAATACTTAATATCACCCTGTTACGGCCAGCTGTGGGTTACTCACACATTTTTACCTCGTCCGGGACAGAGTCCCGCATGGTATTGTTTTTAGTAATTTTTGTTTATTTGTTTCTTTATTGCCTCGCCCGGGACGGAGTCCCGCGAGTTATTGTTTTTGGTCTAGCTTGTTTGTTTGTTTCTTTGTTTGTTAGCAACGTTACTGAAACCGGCTGAACGAAATTACATGAAACTTTCAGGATATGTCGGCACTGGTCTCAAAAGAAAGTGATAAAATTTTGGAGATAATCAAGTGACCCTGAAAGCTCACTTTCAGGTTAACGATTTTCAGAGGATTATAACTTGAAACCAGTTGAAAATACATTTACTATTATCAACATACAGGAACTCCGATTTGAGGTTTCATTTGGCACCAAGATCTTTGACCATGAGTGACCTTGAAAGGTCTAACTCAAGGTCATGGATACTCAAGCAGGTATAACTTGAAACTGGTTGCAGATAGGTGGATATTTACTGTTATTAATATATAGAAAGTCATATATGGGCTTTTAATTGGTATCATGACCTGTGACCTTAAGTGACCATGAAAGGTCAAACTCAAGGTCACAGATATTCAGCGGGCATAACTCCAAACTTGTTGAAGATAGTATTTACTCTTATTAACATATAGGAAGTCCATATAGGCACTATGACCTTTGACCTTAATTGACCTTGAAAGGTCAAACTCAAGGTCACGGATATTCAGGGGGCTATAACTCGAAACTGGCTGACGATAGATATTTACTGATATCGAGATACAGGAAGTTTCATATGGGCTTTCATTGGACACCATGACCTTTGACCTTGAGGTTTGTTGTGCCTGGCACCACTTGTCTCTGAATGTAAAACCTTTACGGTCCAAGGCGAAATGAAAATGTTTAAGTTACGATAAATTTATTCCGATAACTAACTAGCTTATAATGTGTCTTCAAGGAAAGTAACTGATCTGGCATATGTAATTACAAATTTACAAGAATGTAATTTGGTATTTACAGTATATGGTGCGGTTAAAGGGGGATAATATTAAAGTGATATAAGGAGAAAATTTCCATTCTCCAAAGAATCATGAATTCAGACGATGATTTTCTTAATTTTTCTGGTATCTGTTTTCAGCTACACTCAGCTGATTTTACATGGGGCATTTAGAGTGACTTTAATTTATAAATGCCGAGGTAATGTGACAATATGAGATAAGGCACAGTTAGGGCAGAATGACCCCTAATTTTATGACACTTTTGCAGTAACACAGGCCTGGTAATGGCCGTCATAGATCACCGTAATGGCGGCAGTAAATGAGTGAGGTTTTTACTTCTCACCTGAGGAACAAAATTTGCTTCACGCCCAGGAGAAGGAAATACTGATGTTTTGTATTAACTGTTGTGGGATGACTGTGGGACGAAGACGTGAGCTGTACGTTACACAAACTTGTCACACACCTCACACTTTTGTTCTCTTCATAAATGCCAGACTGGTGTTCCTCCTGTGTCAGCCTCTCTGTTGGGCTGACGGCGTGGCAAAATAGAGGACACAAAGCATTGCCTTGTCAACCCAGTATGAGGTTCAGGGCTGTGTGGGTCGTACGGAGGTGAGTCTCTTTTTGCCTGTATTTTCTGGCGTCGTGAACCAAACCAATCTTTCTGAAATTCTATGACGTGAGTAGATATTTGCGTCAGGAGTTTATAAAATGATATGTCCGTGTCAAATAATTGCCACTGACCAGATCGCACTGACAGAATAATTATTTTCCTCAACAGGAAATGATGAATTACGAGTATTGATTGATGCAAAATATGCCCGTGAATAATCAATGATTGTTGCAGTGAAATGCAGTGTCACTTTCATGTTAAGTTAATAGGCAACCAGTTGCATTAAAACTGCCATTAAATCTCTGAGTGTGACCCAGTCATTCCAGTGGCAAGTGTTTTGCGTGTCTTTGTAATGTCACGTGGTTGCTGCGTCCTTACGGCACGTCTTTGTCTTCCTACTTGATAATTAGGATTGAAGTGCTGCTTGATCCACTTGATATCCGTCCGCTAAAACAGTCTGGCTATGACCTTCTGCTCCCCAAACCTCGCTCCCACTACATCATGGAGAGTGGTCAAAAACCTTAATTCTGATCACCTCCCAATCATCATCACTACCAAAACCAGAATCACCTCAGATGGCCACAAACACACATACACTAATTATAAGAGAGCCAACTGGGAGGCCTTTGTAACTGAAACAGAACAACATTTCGAAACACTAAACAGTACACCCATCACAAACATCAACACCGCTGTGCACACTTTCAATACAATCATACAAAACGCAGACAAAAGACACATCCCTAGGGGCAACAGAAAGAGACACAACCCCAACTTCACACCAGAAATTCAAGGCCTCATCAGACAACGGGACACACTGCGACAATCCCCAACACCCCATACACAAGACACCATACAACAAATACAAGAACTCAACACTCAGATAAACAGTAAAATATCAGAACAGCAAACACTAAACTGGAAAAATTACCTCCAAACACTTGACCACAAAACAAACATCAGCAAACTTTACAAAACACTAAACAGCATCACACTTTCCAACAGCAACACCACACAATCACATGCTGCCATCACAACAACAGACACCACACCCTCAAACAAACAACAAGCAAACACTCTCATCAATCGCTTTTCACAAGTCAGCCATCTAACCCCCATCCGGAAGACCGACGTATCATCAGACATAAGAGACAGTTCCCCACAGACCCAGACTACGCACCTTTCACTTACAACCAGACGAAGCACATCATTAACAACCTCAAGCACTCATCTGCCTGTGGACCAGACAACATAAGCAACATTCACCTTAAACACCTAGGACCACAAGGCATACAAGCACTCACCAACATATCAAACTACAGCTACTCACACAACATAATACCCAACATCTGGAAGCATGGCAATATCATCGTTATCCCTAAACCCAACAAAGACCCCACGTTACCCTCCTCACATCACCCCATCACACTCCTCTGCACCCCCTCTAAAGTCATCGAACGACTGATACTACAATTAGTCACACCTCACATTCCCCTAGCCCAGACACAACATGGCTTTAGGCCACTACACTCCACAAACACCCTTCCTACAGACCTTAGACAGAGAGTTTTCGATGGCATAAATTAAGCTAGGCCACCACACAGAACACTCCTAATCACACTAGACATTAGCAAAGCTTTTGATGCCATCCCCCGCCACAACCTCACAAACAAAATACTCAACACAAACATGCACAATAACACAAAAAGATGGCTGGCAAACTACTTAGCAGGCAAATGTGCACACGTAATATTTGCCGGTCAGTCTTCTAACATCAGAAACTTCACAAACGGCGTCCCCCAAGGATCTGTTTTGTCCCCTACACTCTTTAATCTATACATTCACGACATACCCACACCCCACACACCACAGATACACATAGCTTCCTATGCAGATGATATAACACTTACATGTACACACCAAAACGCAAACACAGCTGCACACATCATTCAACCTTACCTCAACACACTACACGAATGGTACACCACAAACAGGCTCAAAATAGCCCTAGCCAAATCTACAGTGACTCTTCTCACAAACTGGACAGCAGAACACAGTCACATCCCACACCTCACCATAAACAACACTCCTCTACCACACACACACACACACACACACACACACACACACACACACACACACACACACACACACACACACACAAAATCCTTGGTGTAAAATACAATACATCAATGTCATTTAAACAACACATCACAAACATTAAAAATAAAATAACACCAAGACTCAATGCTTTGAGGTCACTTGCCCATACAACATTCGGACACAACAAAGATACCACCACCACAGTATACAAACAATACATACGTTCAGTGATGAATTATGCAAGCCCTGCCTGGACTTCTAACCTGACCAAAACACACTACAACACTCTACAGACCATACAGAACAAGGCCCTAAAAATAATCACAGGCTGCACAGCTACTACACCAACAGACCACCTACATCAAGAATCCAAAGTCCTCAAAGTCAAGGATCACCTAGATATGAGAGGCACCCAGTTTCTTGCTGCAGCCTCCACAAACCCACAACTTCCACTAGAGTACATGGCAGCACATCCACCCACACCAAGGAACATCAAAACAACACCCAGCACACGATGCCATACACAAATACTGTCATCTCTCCCCCCTCGCCCACCTCAGACAAGCATCCAGAAACATATCCACACTCAGATCACTCGCCGCTCCATTCAGTCACTTAAAGACAACACACAGCTGCATGCACGGCCTCCTGACATCCACCCTACTGAATCTTATCTTCCTCGTGAGGACAGGGTCCACCTGGCCAGGCTGAGATGTGGGCACCATCCAGCCCTCTTAAGCTACCGGTACCAGAAGAGGCTGGATGACTTCGTTGCTGATGCCTGTCCAGGATGCAACACAGCACCCCATAGTATTAAGCACATAATGGAAGATTGCATTGCACATAATTACCTACGCCAACAACACAACATACACTCTTTGAGAGCTTTGTGGGAAAGCCCGGTCTCGGCCATGGCCTTCCTAAGGGACTCGGGGCTGTTCGGCCAGACTGCCTAGGGAACAACTACAGTACTACTACTACTACAGTCTGGCTATGAAAAAAAAGAAAAATTAAAATTGCCTGTCGCACTGACTAACGTTGCTATGAATCACAGGACTAATATCACATGAATAATTGGTCCAAGAACACCATAAGCCCAGATCGTTGGTAGCCCATATCAGTACAAGACAGTTACATCTAGGAAGCAAAAGTACCGTACCAGTGTTTGCCGCTGACCACTGATTGTCACAACTACCTGCTTCATTCTGCTTGTGCAGATGCTCGTGAATGTATAATAATTCTGTATGTTAGGCCTGAAGGCAACATTTTAATCGCTGAACGACGTAATATAAATATAGCAGAAAATTGCTACCAAAAATATGAACGGAACTGGCTATATTCATCTGTGGTACTCCTATGCTGTAGTTTTATGTATATAATTATATTTCTTGATATTTAATACTAATTTTTCCCTGCTGGCCATTTTCATTTTCTCCAGACGAGTATACAGTATCACCAAGATTACTCTTAAGCTCGCCTCGGTTAGATAGGAAGATTTTATATATATATATATATATATATATATATATATATATATATATCTATATATATATAAATATATACTGTATTGTATATGCTGTCTGGAGATCAGAGAATAGGGTAAACAACAAATAATAAATAAGGAGATGGGTAAGTATATGGGGTAGTAGTGGTGGTATAATCAACCACAGGGAGTCGAGGGATTATAAGACATGTCATCGCTCCGTCCCAGACTTCGTATGATGAACAGGCTGGGATGGTGGAATGATTGCGAGTTCTCTCGTCTGTAGATTAATGTTGGGGACCGTATCCTTGATAAGGAGATGGCTTCTAGTATCTGTAGGCATCAGTAGTATCTGGAGCCCACCCAGTGAAGTGTGTGTTCTCTTCCATCATTTGACTGGTCAGATGGGTACTGTGGAAGCCTCTGTGTGTTTTAGGGGTACCAGTCTGCAAGGGAAGTGTCATTCTTCTGCTAAGATTGGTGGTTGAATATCCTATGTATGAAGAAGGAAAGGACTCACTTCTCCACTTTGCAAGTAATTTCATACACAAGGTGACTCTTCTGCAGGTCCGATGTTTGTCTCGTCGGGTTGTTTTTCAAAAGTAGGTTAGTGGTTTTCTTGTTTTTATAATAGATGACGAAGTCGACACACTGTTTTATAAGGGAATTATTGTCTGTCTGTCTATCGTATATGGAAATCGAGGACTATGCATACAAAACCCTCTAAACAGCTCTTGCAGATGTATCTTTTTAAGGCAAATTCACGTGTTCATCGTAGTTGGTAAAATTTTGCTAAACATTTCTAAAATTGAGAAAAAAAATATTTGTGTCCCTCTTTTGTTCCAAACCAGAACTAAACGCATTTGGTGAGTCAAACGACTCTTTCCGGAGGGTCGGAGGGGAGAAGAACAGGCGAAGGGTGCAGGCAGGGCGAGCAGAAACTCACGAGTAAATCTTGGGATTTGGCTCAAAGAAAATAATTAAGATGAATTGTTCAATCATACATTTCGAACTGATGAAGGTTATCCAGATTGATTAATGATTCAAATGACAAAATTGGAACTATACTTAATGGAGTACATTCCAGTTGCAAAAATTTGCAAAACGTTGACTATCGCAAGGTGGTTTTCTTAGTGGCCTCTTTGGGTTAAAACTGGAACTACACGCTTTCCCTTGAGTCTAATGACACTCTTCGGAGCGTCGGGGCAGCGAAGGCAGGGCCAACAGAAACTCACTTGTAAATTTAATGCTTCGGCTCAGTGAACATAATTCAGATTAACTGATAAGTAATGTAACACTCTCTCTCTCTCTCTCTCTCTCTCGCTCTCTCTCTCTCTCTCTCTCTCTCTCTCTCTCTCTCTATATATATATATATATATATATATATATATATATATATATATATATATATATATATATATATATATTGCCAGAAGCCTCAATCCCGTTTGGGGTGGCCACAAACAAATCGCCTCCATGTCGTCCTGTCCCCCGCCATTTCACTGCCCTGCTCCCAACTCACACACCCCTCTCTCATATACCTCTCCTCCCTATCCCTCCATCTCATCCTCGGCCTCCCTCTCCCTCTTCCCCCCTCCACCTCACTCACATACACTCTCTTCGTCAATCTTTCACCCTCCATCCTCTCCACATGGCCAAACCACCTCAGTTTGTTCCTCATAACACTACCTATCACATCCACATCCACACCACAACGCTCTTTATATCCTCACTCGTCAGCCTGTCTCTCCATGTGACTCCACAGGCTCCTCTTAAATAACTCATTTCCACTGTTCTCACTCTTGACTTGTGTCCCTCCAACAACGTCCAAGCTTCACTTCCATACGTTAGAGTTGGTATCACAATACTGTCATGTATTAACCTTTTCACTTCCATGCTCACTTCCCTGTTTCTTATCACTGCTTTCAAAGAACCAGCAAACTTTCTCCCCTGCTGCACCCTTTCAAGCACTTCACCCTCCAAACCTCCATCCTTACTCATCACACTACCCAAGTACTTAAACGTACATTTTCCAATTCCTCACCATGCAACCTCGCTGTACATTCACTGACTTCACCTCTCTCAAAGACCATCACTTTACTCTTCCTACACTCACCTTTAGATTCCGTTTCTTGCACACTCTCCCAAACTCATCCACCAAGCCTTGCAGCTCCCCTTCATCTTCACTCAATAACACAGTATCATCTGCAAACAACAGTACAGGGAGTTTCCAAACACTATCCTCTCTCACCAGGGCCACTACAACATCCACTACCCTACCTTGTACCTCTTTTATTACCCCATCCATGAAGAGATTGAACAACCATGGAGACATGACACATCCTTGTTTCAACCCAACCTCCAAAGAGAAAAATTCAATTAGTTCACCATCCACATGCACTGCAGCCTTAGCACCATCGTACATAGTCTTCACAGCATTCAACAACTTTCCATCTACTCCATATATTCTTAATACTTTCCACAATCCTTGTCTATCCACCCTGTCATATGCTTTCTCCAAATCCATGAAAGCCGCATACAACTTCTTTCCCTTCTGTAGAAACTTTTCCACTAAAGATCTAAGAATGAATATCTGATCTACACAACCTCTTCCCTTCCTAAAGCCTCCCTGTTCTTCTCCAACTAATTCCTCTGTTCTTTCTCTAACTCTGTCAATAAGTATCCTACCATACACTTTTCCTATTATACTAAGAAGACAAATGCCCCTATGATTACCACACACTTCTTTTTCCCCTTTTCCTTTGTACAAGGGAATAATTATACCTGACTTCCAATCCTCCGGGACTCTACCTTCCTCCCAGGCCAATCTGCACATCTTCCACATCCATTCTATTACTATCTCTCCCCCATGCTTCAGCATTTCACCACACACTCCATCAATTCCTGGGGCTTTCCCCAATTTAACTTTCTTCAATGTTTCCACAACTTCTATCCTACTGATTTCTTCCTGTCTTCTCATCTCCCTCCTTCTCCCACCGATTCCCCAGCCACTTATACTCACATTACTTCCATCCTGTATGTTCAACAATTCCTTAAAGTGTTCTCTCCATCTGCTCACTCTTTCACCCTTCTCCACTAGTAATCTACCATTTTTATCTTTCACTCCCCTGTTAACCTCACCTCCACCCTGTCTTATCCTCTTCACCTCTTTCCAGAACATTTTCTTACAGTCCCTCCACTTTACACTCAAATTCCTTCCAAATTCCTCATCCACTCTCTTCTTACTCTCTCTTACTAATCTTTTCACATCCCTCTTTCTTTCTACATATAACTCTCTCTTCCGCCTCTCAACTTCTTCCACGCCCCTATTTCTCATCCATTCATTGTATGCTTTCTTCTTTTGTGCCACAGCCTGTCTCACCTCTTCAGTCCACCACGCTGTTCCTTGAACCCCCCCCCCCTGTCTTCTCTTCCTCCCACACACCACATCACATGCTGCACATATTTCTTCTGTGAATATCCTGCACACACCTTCTGCGTCCCCCATCTGCTCCAATTCATATTTGCCCAATCGTTCCTCCACTTCTCTCTTATCTATCTATCTATCTATATACCTAGGCTGCTTCCCCCAAGGAAAGGGAGGTAGCCGAGACAGGACGACTCACTCTCCATTTACTCATCCATTCAAACACATTCATTCGCATCTTAGCCCCAAAGGGGAGAACGGACAGATCCTCACCGCACCACACCGCACAAGGGTCAACTGGGCAATGCAATCAGTGACATCCGCAGCAGGGCCCGACAGCAGAACTGGTTTACCCCTGCCACATCATAACAGACCCATCCCCTTACCCGCACCTGACCTGACTAGCTGATCAGACCAAATGCGGGAGAATATCCCCTCAGGGCTGCGTCATCACTTATTCATTCACAATTTCTCTCCATTTATTTCTGTCACGCACAGCCACTCTTCCTTGCTCAACAGACATCCCTCTCGCATCCAGCGCTCTCTTCACACTGTCCATCCATCCTATTCGTGGTCTTCCTCTCAGCCTTACACCTCTCACATCAGATCTAGTTATCTTTTTCACCAATCGCTCATTATCCATTCTCTCCACATGCCCAAACCATTGCAACACCCTCTGCTCAACTCTACCACTCTTATACTCTGCCTTTTTCTCATCCTCTTGTAACCTTTCCACTCTCCTTGCAACTACTCCTTCCTTTCGTCTTTCCCTTCTTTTATTCCTCCATCTTACTTGTATCCTAATTCTGGCCACCACCAAGTAGTGGTCAGAAAGTCCACTCCCCCAACTTCTATAAGCTCTTGCATCCATTACACATCTTCGCATCCTTTCATCCACACACACATAATCAATCATTGCCTTCCTTTCATTCAGTTCACCACCCACCCTTCTCATCACTCGCCATGTATACCTGTGGATCATTTTATGCCTGAAGAGGGTATTGGCTATCACCAGCCCCCTCCCAGCACAAATGTCCACTAACGCACTGCCATTCTCATCTATCTCAGCAGGCACACCCCACTCACCAACTATTCCATCCACCTTCACATTCTCTACTAAACCAGTCATATCACCGATCAAAAACACTCTCTCATTCCTTCCAAACTTTTCCATGCACACTTCCACATTTGTCCAGAACTCTTCTCTCACTCTGCTAGCACGATCTTGCGTTGGCGCATACACACACACAATCGCCCACATTTGTATTCCAACTTTCAACTTTACCCACACAATCCTTGACCCAACTGATCCATACTGTCTTATGCTCTTCTTCCATCTTTTACTCACAACTATACATACTCCTTCCTTCGCCCTCTCATTCTCACCTACTCCTGCACATATACCCCATCCATACTCCCATTCTCTCACACTTTCTCCTCTCCATTTTGTTTCAGTCATTCCACATACATCCACTTTTGCATCCTCAAGCACCTGGACAATCTCTCTCTCTTTCACCTCATCATTCGCTCCTCTTATACTCCACGTAGCCATTACCAAGTCCTTTGTCCGGTCCTGGGTCGTCATCGTTTGGTCAGTCCTTGTCCGAGGCCTTTTGTTTGTTTTTTTAGTTAGTTGTTTTCCGGGGAGGGGCACTAACCCTCCGCCAACCCTTTTAGTCGCCTTTTACGACAAGCAGGGATACTGGGGGAGTATTCTTGAAAAAAAAACCCTACCCCCAGGTGTGTGTGTGTGTGTGTGTGTGTATACCGTGTAATAGCCTATGTGTGTCTGTCTGTCTGTCTGTCCTGCAGGGAAATTGAGGAGGATGCATATAGAACTCTCTAAATAGTTCTACCAGGTGTAACTTTTTACGACGAATTTAAAAGTGTACAATGCAGTTGCTAAAGTGGCGCCCCTGATGACCAAGACTAAAACTAATTAGAAATAATCGTCAACATGGTGGAAACACGGTAGCCATATACAGTGGAGTTTTTTACGTCAGCAAGCCTGTCTTTATCAGATACAACGGGCCGGATGGGTGGACGGATTGGTGGGGTGGGCAGGGCAGGTGGGCAGGGTTGAGTGGATGGGTGGGTGGGAGGGAGGGTGGGTGGGTGTGGTGGGGTAGGTTGGGTTGCCAGGTTTGGGTGGATGATGGGGCAGCTTGGGAGGGTCAGTGGGTGGGCAGAATGGGTGGGTGATTGGGCTGGCAGGATGGAGTTGGCTGACAAGGTGGGTGAGTGAGTGGGTGGGCAGAGCTTGTGGCAAAATATGTGGGTGGACAGGCAAGGTAGGTGGATGGGTGGGTGAGCAGGCTGGGTAAGAGGGTGGGTAGTTGGAATATAGGTCCATGAAGACTATATTCCTAGGGAAATGGCCCAAGGAGGAACCTAAGTTCAGTGGGTCCAGGGGGTCATCTCCCATAGGGGCAGTGGCCGTCTAAGATCCCAGGCAATGCCAGTATGCACGGTCATAGGGTTTCACCCGGGCAACGCCGGGTATCCCTGAGAGAAAGAGAGAGAGAGAGAGAAAGGGGGTGGGGGAGTCACTATATCCGGCCACCCTTGCCCACCCTTACCTCTTGGTGCTGACACCTCTTCCTGAGGGAGTGAAGAGGCTGATGCTGAGAGCTGTTGAATATTTAATGCTCTCCACTGGGCCTGGTTTACGCCACGTTTTTCTCTTTGCATTTCTCTCTGCTGTGCAGTTGGGTTGCAATATATTTCGTGCACCCGTCACCTGTTTGTGTACCATCGTACATTATAGCTCACTTGTACTGGGATATCTTTGATATTTTATTTCTGTTACCACCAGACGATCCAGTTTAACCTGAGAGATTCTGACAATAATTATTTTTTATGAAGGAAGAAGAACTAAATTATGTAAAGCTGCAAATAAAGCTGTTGCTCCCTGCGTCAGAGAGTGTTGTCACTAACATTGTCAGTTCAGTTATGACTATTTTTTTCCTAACATTAGTGAGACCTCTCGTACAGCAGAGGTAAATGTGCATATTCCCGTTATAATTCATACCTAATCGAGTTAACGTAGATATGTCCTACAGCCATAGGAAGCCGAGTATAGTGGCTGGTGATCAGTCTTGGTTTATCACCTACCACTGAAAACACGTGAACTCCTAAGATCCAGTAGTATGAAAAGCAATACTTTTTTCTGGATGATTTATATATTACGTACATATTAAATTCCGTGTACCCGGTACTGTACCATCGTTTTACTGAGTAATGAAAAAAATTACATGTTATATTTGCAGGCCCCTGGCCTTTGGTTCTTTTTTCCTTGAAAAAAAAAAAAAAAACTCAATGCTCTGCCCTGCCCCTCTGTGTCATATTTATGGTTATCCTGGCACGACGTATGTACTCGGTCAACAAGCACTTTTGCACTGTATATTTCTGTACGTGAATGTATGTTAGTATGCATGTAATGTTTTGCCTTGTCCATCTGTGTCACACTGCTGCTATTCCAGCACGACTCAGGTACAGAGTTGACTAGTACTTTTATACTGTATATTTTTGTGGGTATGTATGTAGGCATGTTTGTAATATATGTGTGATTTAATATTTCTCACCTCTTCATACATCCCTCATAACTCCTGAGCCCTATCCTTTAAATGGGTACA
This sequence comes from Coenobita brevimanus, assembly GCF_032717465.1. Taxonomy (NCBI): domain Eukaryota; kingdom Metazoa; phylum Arthropoda; class Malacostraca; order Decapoda; family Coenobitidae; genus Coenobita; species Coenobita brevimanus. The sequence continues at coordinate 8,202,897 of NC_137043.1, read as the reverse complement.
GGGACTAACTCGGTCAGTAAGTGATTCAGTTATGAACACACTGGAGCTGGACGCCACTGTGAGTGGGCATTATTATTCCAAATGCCCATTCTCGCACACCTACATTTGTTCTGCCCAAGGCCAAGGTACACCAAGTCACCCAGTTAAGCAATCAAAATATTAAGAATAGTCAGCACAATAACGTCATATGCCGTCCTCCCCAGCTGCTCGCTCCCCTCACTGACACACAGTGTCCTCCTGTGTTTTTGTTTTTATCTATTCACCTTACTTTCGGGTACACTGACAGCATTTCATAAAACAAAAAACAGTAATTGACTGTCAACGATGCCTTACAGTAGGCTGGTTTCCTCCTGGAAAGTTAGATGTAGAGTGGAAGGTGGTTTTGTGAAGTGTACTGTGGGACGTGGTGTGGTACAGGAGGTGGTGCGATATAATGCCTGGGGTGGGGTAGTGTGATGTGTAGGGAGTGGTGTGATGTGGTGTGGTGTAGGAGGTTGGGTGGAGTGGTGTGATGTGAGATGTTAAGTGGAGCGGTGTGATGTTGAGTTGGATTGTTGTAGGGGGGAGGTAATATGGTGTGGTGTGCGGGTGGAATAATGTGATGTACACCACACCATACTACACCACCACCACACAGAGAACACCACATCAAACCACCAACACATCACACCATACTATCCCACCCGAAAACCACAGCTCAACACAACACACAACACCACACCACCCCAAAATTAAGCTCACACACACAGTCAGCCAGGCTACCGATATAAAGCCAGTCAGCACAGTGATATCAGGTGAGGATGGCCACAGCCGCCTGCTTCATTCACTCGCACACACTGTCCCCTTGAGAATTGTGCATTTTGGGTCCCATATGGTAATATTTATCCCTACAAAGCATCATGTTTTATATAATACCAATTTCTTCCACTCTTAAATTTAGCTTCTTTACTTTTACAATACTCATTTTGCTTAGCTATAGTTCTGTCATTTTCCGCCGCTGAGCCACGTGAAATAAGATGCATAAGGACGAAAATCTTGGCCAGGTTTGAGTAAAACGAGCATAGTAGTTCTTATGGAGATAATTGGTCTATTGTTATGGAAAAATCATAATTCTCTTGTAGAGTTAGATGGGGACTGTTTGGTTGTGCAGTCTAGTGTAGTGTGGGAGGTGGTGTAGTGTAGTGTGGGAGGTGGTGTAGTGTAGTGTGGGAGGTGGTGTAGTGTAGTGTGGGAGGTACTGTAGTGTAGTGTGGGAGGTGGTGTAGTGTAGTGTGGAAGGAGGTGTAGTGTAGTGTGGGACGTGGTGTAGTATAGTGTGGGAGGAGGTGTAGTGTAGTGTGGGAGGTGGTGTAGTGTAGTGTGGGAGGTGGTGTAGTGTGGTGTGGGAGGAAGTGTAGGTGGTGTAGTGTAGTGTGGAAGGAGGTGTAGTGTAGTGTGGGACGTGGTGTAGTGTAGTGTGGGAGGAGGTGTAGTGTAGTGTGGGAGGTGGTGTGTGAGTGGGAGGTGGTGTAGTGTGGTGTGGGAGATGGTGTAGTGTGGGGTGGGAGGTGGTGTAGTGTGGGGTGGGAGGTGGTGTAGTTTGGGGTGGGAGGTGGTGTAGTGTGGTGTGGGAGGTGGTGTAGTGTGGTGTGGGAGGTGGTGTAGTGTTGTGTGGGAGGTGGTGTAGTGTAGTGTGGGAGGTGGTGTAGTGTAGTGTGGGAGGTTGTGTAGTGTAGTGTGGGGGGAGGTGTAGTGTGGTGTGGGAGGTTGTGTAGTGTGGTGTGGGAGGTGGTGTAGTGTGGTGTGGGAGGTGGTGTAGTGTGGTGTGGGAGGTGGTGTAGTGTGGTGTGGGAGGTGGTGTAGTGTGGTGTGGGAGGTGGTGTAGTGTAGTGTGGGAGGTGGTGTAGTGTAGTGTGGGAGGTGGTGCAGTGTGGTGTGGTGTAGTGGGTATGCTGCCTGAAGAAGCCAAGTCCTTTAATGGGGTATCTCTGCACAAAGTAGGTGTCATCGTGGGACCAAGTGCACCCGTGACTCACAGTGAGATAGCCACTCATACTAGCCATCTCTCTCTCTCTCTCTCTCTCTCTCTCTCTCTCTCTCTCTCCGCACTTTAAACCTCATGCCAGATGGAAAGAACAGCTCAGTGTTTTTTATTGCGTGCCCACACAATTCACGGCATAAAAGAAACAGGTTCCATGCATATCCATTTCTATGCAAACTACGGTACCTGAAAGTGTCAATATTGTGCAACGTTCACTGGGTATGCTGCCAACTGATGGTATAACTGGCAGAGAGAGAGAGAGAGAGAGAGAGAGAGAGAGATGGCAGTAATGGTGGCGTGTGCCAGATGTATCATGATATACTGCCATGACCCCGCTGGTTAATACCAACAAGGAAAATATGTTTTCACCCACCCCGCTGGTTCTCTCCGACAAGGAAAATATGTTTTCACCCACCCCGCTGGTTCTCTCCGACAAGGAAAATATGTTTTCACCCATATTTGTGTGTTTGTTTGTCTGTTAGCAGGATTACTCGAAAAATAAAAGATTTGGACCACATTTGGTGGAGAGACAGCCCTTGTTCCAGGAAGCAATCGATTATCTTTTGGGACCGATCCGGATGGTATTACAGATTCTGGAACCGGAAAACACTTTTTACGAAACCCAGATCAGTAATGAGAAAATCTAGCCCATTATGAGGAGTGGATTGGAAATCAGGTTTCCTTTGTCGGAGAGATGCGCTCCAGTGAGTGGCCCTCTAGTTGTCTTCTGTGGCGCGTCGGTCTGTACCAGCACTGAATCACGTTTTTTATCATTTGATATACACATTTTTTTTTTTACAATGCGTTTGTTTGTTTGAGCATTGCTGTGTGTTTATTTGTGTGCTTTGTACTAGATTCTATTTCCAGCTAAATCATATATATATTCAAGGTAGCGAACAGCACGAACTCCCTTCACTTTGACTTCCACAGTGCTCATCCTTTGATTATAATAAAAGCAATGGAAAGAGTTTTAAGTTTTTCATTTTGAAAAACATTTACGAATAAAAATAGTAAGAAGTGTATTATGAAAACAAGTAACAAAGGTACTTTTTATTAGAGGATTGTAAAAGTTCTACTGGGAATTGTACGAATACTTGTGTTGATGATAAAAACATCTTAGGCGTATTAGCTTTGTGAAAAAGGTAAACTCCACAAAGGCTTTCCCACCCATTCGTCACCTTCCCATCTATGTATCGCTAAAGAGAAAATCATAAGAAATTCATGAGAAAAAAAATCGTGAATACATATAATTAATTCACACACACACACACACACACACACACACACACACACACACACACACACACACACACACACACACACACACACACACACACACACACACACACACACACACGCACACGCGCGCGCGCGCGCGCGTAGCAGCAATCAGGTGTTAAAATATCTGCAACCAAGCCATGGTGATAATGATTAGAGTTTTTGCTGTATGTACTACTGCATAACCACAATACTTAATAATAACAAAGGGTTATACATGCCATCGTACTGAAGAACTGACAAGGCAGTACAATGTAAGAGGTGACCGTGTCAAAAACATTATATTCGTCTCCACTCTACATTTTCTGCATATGTGTGTGTGTGTGTGTGTGTGTGTGTGTGTGTGTGTGTGTGTGTGTGTGTGTATGTGAAATAATTCTGCTAAATCTAGTTATAACACATTCATTCATGGAGGAGGTGGCGCTCATTGTTAATTTAATTATCGCTGACCTAGGGCACAATTTACCTCATTTTTTATGACATTACCCTTATGGAGTCCATATTTCATCATTTGACGTTATCGAGAATCTGAAAATATAGACTTGGTCTTAATGACAAGTTATGTTTTACGTGTTAATCCCTTCAGTCCGACGATGTGTTACATATTTATTTGTCCTACCTCCACATTATTTTCATCAGCTCTGGGGACACTTCCTTTAGTGAAGAGGTAAATTATAGCTATATCTAACCTAACCTCTTCAGGTCTTGAAGTATACTCAAAGCTTAATAAAATTCTATGGGGAGAGCAAGAACAAACTGGAAAAATACAGTATACACATCTTTGTTTTTAAGACTAAACTTATGCTAAAAACTGTCGAAGTACTTCCCCAAGTTCCGCAAAAGCACACACTCTTTTTACTCTGAGTTTGTCTAAAAGTACCGTCACCCCTTCTTGAATGCTGAGTTGTAAAACTAGATTAAGACTTGACAAGGATACCAGTCACGAAAGATTGCTATGGGAAGGATGTTAAGCAGTAGCGTTGTGTCATTCCACCTATGAATCATGTGAAATAAGATACAAAAGAACGAAACTCTGGACCAAGTTGGAGCAAAAAGAGTCCAGAACCTTCATGAACTTATTTTACTGCACCCGGCAAGCTTCCTCCAACTTCATTACGTTCAAAGCCTCCCCAATCCCTCTTGAATTCACCCAATAATATACCCTTAAGTCTCATGACTGCGATTTATAGCTTCCTCTTTGCCATGTACAGGAATATTCTCTATAAACATCATAGAAGGAGGTAGTTTAGTATACCTCATTCCATTTAAAATCACTATCTGTTCTTTGTCTATATTACCTTGTTAATATTTTTAATTCTCTCTATCAGTGCTCTTCCATAATAGCGTCAGTTTTTCCAGAGACTTTTACTTCCCTTTACACAAATCTGATCTCACGTTTAATATCTAAAGCTTCTGGTACCTCACAGCGCTTTATTTATCATTCTTTGTTTAGTACTGTGTAAGTATTGAATATTAAATATATAGATAGAAGTATTTAGGCAGAGCGCACAAATAAGAATATTAAAAAATGCATTACACATGGAGCACATATACACGATTGCTATATACAAATGCATACAATCAGTAGCTCATAGTAGAACCTATCTGTCTTTCTTATGAGGCAGACATGTAACTCTAGCCCTCTGTACTCATATAGACCTACCACAAGTAAAGCCCTTCTACACAATTTTCTTTATCCATTCCTGAGGTACTAACGGAACCGGGGAAATCATAGAGAACCACGTCATAAATCCAGCACTACTTTTGGATAAGGGAAGATATTCCGGGAGATTTCTCACACACCCATGATCCCTGCTGTACCACTACAGTGGCAAGACTATGCACCGTGCTGTGACGTCTCCTACTATATATTCCTCTGCAGTCGCCTTACTATAGTGTAGTGCCACAAATTTGATATTCATGTATGTGTTTAGAGGTACTGTAATTTTAAGTTAGATAGGGTGTAACCTGAATATTAGTTTATAAATTCCTATCCTAAGTAGTAATTGACATGTTAATGATTAATGTAGGGTTAACTTTATTTTTATATGTATGTATCTCTGTATCTATGCATTGGGTGATGTAATTGTGGATGTTGAGCTATGGGAATTCCCCGTCTGGTCGAGTAATGAATAACAGATGCCCGCAGCTTTTCCTCTTCCCTTGTGCGTCGCTATTGGGCGCCGAGTTTAAACCTTAAACAGAATAAGGATGAATACACAATTCTTTCCATAACCTAGTTGTGAAATGTTTACTAATGAAGCTGCTAGAACCCAAGTATGTAAGATTAACAGTCCAAAAGGCCTAAATAATGTCATTTGTGAGGATTTAAAGGTCCCGTTTGTCTTGGCCGTCACTAGATGGCATGAGCTGCCTTAAAATTCAAAGTGAGATAGTGATAGAATCAGTATCTAAATTAAGTAAGGAATAAATCCCAAATTTTCCCCAATTCAATCAAAAGTCCTGGCGTCATGGGTACACTGCTAAATGAATTGTAAAGAGAATTGAAACCCACCATATTTCAAAAACACCACCTCATTTGACTTAGCAGTGGCGTCGCTAGCGTGCCCAAGAGCTCACTCGAGGCCCAGACTTCGTATATAATGGACGTTCGTTCAGGTGAGCCGTCCACATTTCTTCTTCCTCCCCCTCTTTTTCTTTGTTTAATCCTTACTTGTCATGGACTATATGAAGTAATATTGTTGAAAGTTTAACGTAGTGACTCGAGGTCCAGACGTCGTATATAATGGACGTTCATTCGGTCCCCAGACTCCAGCGACGTCAGTGTGAGCATGAGGCCTTCCCATAGTATTGTCCAAAGACTTGAGCATACACACATTACACTATCCATGAATTATTATATAAACCAAATGTAATTGTAATAGTACTATTGATCTATCAAGTGAAGTTTATTTTGTAAATAAGAAATGGAAATTTGGAAGTGATGTAATCTGGTAACGGAAGAGCGAAATTCAAAACCATTAACCGTTTTCTTTCTTGTAACTAAAGTTAGGAAGTTAGGAGCCTGGAAGGGAACTTAGCGATTGTGAGCAATGATGTAATTTTGAAATGAACCTCGAGGCTAGACAAGCCCGAGTGATTATGAATTCTTAATGATTATGAATTCTTAGTGATCATGTATTCTTAGTGATTATACAATGTTTGAATAGTACCTCGAGGCTAAACAAGCCCGAGTGATTATGAATTCTTAGGGAATATGTTTTTTTTTTTTTGCTGAATTATTCCTCAAGGCTAAACAAGCCCGAGTGATTATGTTTTTTTAGTGATTATATAGCAATGATGATTATGAACTGTAAATAGTCCTGAATTGATATTGGATTCTAGAAAATTGCATGATGAGAGTATATTATATGGATGAAAATGAACACGAGTAATCATTCTTATTGGTTCGAGGCTATGCCAGCCCGAAAAGATAACCCATGCTAGTAAAAAGGTCCCTGTCTTGAGGCTATTGTCGAGCCTAAGAAAATATGGTACAATGACTTCATACATCGCTTGTATGTATTAAATGGTTTTCGCCTGGCAACACTGGGGGAGGAATGATCATCCAAACCCTGGTTTTAATGTACAATCTTTTCTCATACTAAAAAGGGTCATATAATTAAAAATGTTTTGTGGAAATTAGCATAAAATTATTAAAGTAAAGTATATATCTTTCCTTCTTTTCTTAGTGTACCTAATCAAGGGAATTAAGTCCTCAAGCCTAATTCACTCCCCTTCCAATTCAAGATTCCTTCGCTGAGGGAACGACGACCACCCGTGGTACTGACTAAATCTAAGCTCGGCCAAAAACTACAAACGCTACCATAATATTTCTTAAATTACTATAAACTATTATACTAAGTCAAGTACCACCTGTATTATCCATGGATGGGTTGATCCGTACCCACAACAGGTAAGAATAAAAATAACCGTCATTACACTGATTGAAGAATACCGGTGGGATAAAATCACTAGCATTACACTGATGAACAATAACGGTGGGGATAGTAAAAACCTTACCGTTACACTGGTGTCAACCGGTGGGATATAATTTTAGGCATTACACTGGTGGCAACCGGGATGGATAAAAATTCTTATCGTTACACTGGTGGCAATAGCGGTGGGATATTCATCGTTCCCAAATTAGTGGCGTTGGTGAGAAAATGAAGGGAAGTGAAAGGTAAATGAGACAACATTTCAAAATTTAATTTTCTTTTTTTTTGTGAGTAAGAATAGTACATTAGGGTCACCATGTCTCTGTATGGACAGTTGTTTGCTCAGACACAGCCGGAAGCTGATCGTCCGTCACAAGTAGGGAGAGATCATGTAACCATTCAATTGGATGAGGCTGAGGAACAGTTCGGTGCTACTAACAGAACGCTGCTTTCACACTCGACCCCTTGTTCACACATTATGAGTTCACATCACTTTCTCACAAAACCTCGCGATATCCCAATTTTGGAATTAAATCAGCTGCAAGGGACAGAAGCTACATCTCGCCTCGAAATGTTTTGTGAGGTGGTGGAACAAACTCATACCAGCAACGCAACTAGAATCCAGGTTGCCAAGAGTCGAATGGGTTCCGAATTGGCCACTTTTATTCATAATTGTCAAAAGAAGCATTTTGTACTGTCATGGCCCAAGCTTAAAAAATTCTTGAATGCGGAGTTTGCCATCGAGCTGAGTGTAGATCGAGCTTGGCAAAAGTTAGAGAACATGACCTATGACTGGGAGGAATCACCCCAGGCGTTTGTACATAGGTTCATGTGTAAGCATGCGGCTCTCGAAACAAAATTCCCAAAAGAAAAGTTTCCCTCACGAGATAAACGGATCAAGAAGAAACTGTGGTATGGTCTTCCGCTCGAGTCTAGGGAAAAATTGGAAGCTTACCTTGATGACGGATATCCACTCCGTAAATTCATTGACAGGATCGAAAATGAAAGGCAGCTTCTCAAAGAGAGGTATACCACCAGAGTTAATGCAATGCCGGATAGAGACAATAAAAGTGAAGATCCCTCAGATACCAGTGTAGTTGATAATCCACCAAGACCATCCCATGATAACTGTCAATCCGAGTCAGACAAGGAAGTGACTGAATTGAAAGCTCAATTAAGGGATTTGAAAACAAATTTAGAGCAACTCAATCAAAAGCAATCTACTCCTGTAACACCGAGGTGAAAATACTGTAGTCATTGTCTGAAGAGTTCACACACGTTGCAAGAATGTTGGGCCAAACCACCACCAGGCCACTGTTTTGATTGCCATAGGTTGAGATGTCGTAGAGGCAGTAATGACTGCCCAGGGCGCATAAACCGCAGTGCAGCGACGCGGAGCAATAACAGATTTCACCCACCCAGTCCAAATGCAAGGCAGACAGCCACTCAAACAAAGTTCCCCCATCAGGCTATTTGACTAACCACAGGTATAACATCGCCCACAATAAGTGTCAGCGTTAATAATAAGATCGTGGAAACTGTTGTTGACACAGGGAGTGGATATACCTTACTTAAAGAGGCTACCGTGAAGCGGTTAGGAACAGAAATAAATACAAGGAGAAATCCACCGAGATTACAGGGAGTCACAGGAGCGCCACTCCACATCCTGGGTATGGTCAAAGTAGATATCAGAGTGGGAGATGAGAAAGTTCATCAACAGTGGTGTCCAGTCGTTCTGAACGCCTACTTGACTACTGAAATGTTGGGATGTGATGTCCTCGGACAATCTCCGTTGATCTGGAATGGTGCGCACCGAGCACTAATTTGGGGAGGAGCCCCGTACGTCATGAACTATGTTCCGTGGCGGAAAGGAAAAGTTGAGCGAGTCCAGGCCACCCCTATCAGAGCCGTCAGGAACCCTCAACAGTTGAAGCAAATTAATCTTGTAACAGTAGAGAGACTCACCCCATATCAAACCAAATTCATTGCCGTCCCAGTGAGTGAGGAACCTAAAACCACTTTACTGTTTTACCCACAAGCACGTTTCAGTCATAATAGTCACTCTTACATATTACAGGTGAATTCAGAGGGCCTAGTCTATTTGCCCCTCAATAATAGAGCCAAACAAGATAAACTGTTTCGAATAGGTACCATTCTAGGCTCATATGAAATCATTGACGACTCTCCTGTAAGTACAGTCAACTCAGTTACCAAAATTCATAATGACCTGATCCCTACCAGTGATCGAACAGATGAAAGCGGAACTCGTGTTCAACGACTCCGAAAGCTAATTGACGAACAGAGATGGCCACACTTAGATTCAGCTCAACAAGAAGAATTAGCTAATGTAATTCTGCAACACGATCCCCTCTTCATTTTGGAAAAAGGAGAACTAGGAACCATCAGCGGTCCCCCCGTTCTCATTAAAGTAGCAGATCCACAGCCCAGCCGTGGACCGATCTATCGATACCCTGAACAGGCTAAACAGGTGATCGCTGAAATGTTGCAAGACATGGAAGAGAGAGAAATTATCGAAAGATCAACAGCTGCCTGGTTATCTCCTATTGTATTAGTTAACAAGCCGGACGGCAGCAAACGAATGTGTTTAGATTATCGCCACGTGAATCAACATCTAGCCACGTATATCTATCCACTGCCCAGGCTGGAAGAATTAGTCGAGCAGGCCGCAGGTCATGATTACTATGTGACTCTTGATATGCGTGAGGCATATTTTCAAATCATGCTGGACAAGGAAAGTCGTAATTTAACCACATTCAGTGATGGAGTCACACTTTACAGATTTAGGCCCTTACCATTCGGACTAAAATGTTCACCGGCCATATTTTCCCAACGAATGCAGGACATTCTTATTCCATTGTTGAAGCAAGGTTAGGTAAAGAATTATTTGGAAGATTTGATAATTTGGGCTGATGACTTCCCCATGTTGTTGAGTCGCTTACAGCAACTATTCACTTTACTCACACAGAATGGGGCCAAGTTAAATTTAAACAAATGTACTTTTGGGTTAAAAGAAGTAACCTTTCTTGGCCATCAAATCTCAGCAGCTGGGAGTACGCTGGACCCAAAGAACATAGAGGCTATCAACAAAATGAAAAGACCCACCAAAGTAAAAGAAGTCCGGAGATTCCTTGGAATGTGCGGGTTCTACCGAAAACACGTACCTTCGTTCGCAAAAATAGCAGCTCCCCTTACTAACTTAACCAGATCCAGAGTAGCATTCGAATGGTCAGATGAGTGTCAATCCGCTTTTGATCAATTGAAGACGAGGTTAGTGAATGCGCCAGTATTGGTAAGAGCCAACGTGACTCGACCATTCATTGTAACCACCGACGCAAGCAACACCCATATTGGTGGCATATTGAGTCAGATCCAACCAAACAACTCCAACTTGCCTATTGGTTACTTTTCCAAAAAGCTCAATCCTTGCGAAAGAAAATATTCCGCAACTGATAAAGAAGCATTGGCAGTCGTTCTCACATGCCGCAACTTTCACCATTACTTGTGGGGTTCCCACTTTACTATCTTGACAGACCATCAACCGCTTACCAGCATTTTTAAGTGAAAGACCAAATCCCCACATATGAACAGATGGATTCTCGAGATGCGTGAGTACGACTACAACGTGCAGTACGTCAAGGGCAAATATAATGTAGTCGCCGATCAACTTTCTAGACCTGTCAGAGTGATATTCCACCAGTCAGAAACCAACTGGCTTGGATTTAGTCGAGACGAGATGAGAGATAAGCAACGAGAAGAACCCATGTGGGATGAGTTAGTTAAGTACTTGTGTAGTGAGAAGCTCCCTGCAAAAAGACTACCGAAAGCTATGTTGAGCCAGTTCGCATTGATTGACGAACTATTATATTTTGCCCGTGAAACAAATGATGGTAGCATCCAATATTATTTGGTGATTCCTAAGTCAATCATTAGAGAAGCTATCAAACACCCTCATGAAACCTCAGGACATCTAGGTCAGAAAAAATCCATTAAGAAAGCCGAAGAACTATTCTATTGGCCAAATCTAAAGGTAGATGTATGCGAGTATGTGAAACAGTGTCCCACTTGTCAGAGATTCAAAGGTGAAACTGGGTTGCAGCAACCTTGGAAAGGTTTCCCGCCTGTAAGTAAACCATTGGAACGTATCGGGATTGACTTGACTGACATGGTTGCTGGATCTCAGGGTTACCGCTATGTCCTTACTGTGATAGATCATTATAGTAGGTTTGTGAAATATTATCCCCTCAGGGATAAACATACACAACACATCATACACTGTCTTGAGCAATACTTCACCGACCTTGGGACGCCACGAGGTATCGTGCTGGACAATGGCAGAGAGTTCACGAGTGGAGAGTTCAAGAAGTTCTGCCGGAGGAACCAGGTGGACTTGTTCTACGTCACCCCTTATCATCCCCAGGGAAATTCCACCACTGAAAGGATGCATCGGACTATGAAAAGCATCCTAGCATCTCTCTGCAACGGACACCCCTTGCGTTGGCCTCAGCTGCTCCAATCGTGTCAAACCGTCATAAATCAAGCGGTGCACTCGAGCACGGGACAACAACCTTATTATGCCTTCTTCTCACGCCATCCCCCTCGCCTCATTGGTACCTTATTGCCTTCCGTGGATGCAGAGGAGGACGACCTGGCGATAGCACACACACTCATCAAGGGTACTAACCAAAGGATGACTAGGCGATACCAGGAGGTGGCCAACAGGCGGAGGAGAGCCCAGAAGGTTGATGTCAAAAGCTTGGTGTGGGCGAAAAAAGAGACCATACAGCCGGGTACCTGTAGAAAACTGAATGCCAAATGGGACGGCCTGTATAAAGTGATTGAAGTGCTGCTAGATGGAAGTGTTTATATCATTGAAAATGTATTTAGTGAAAAAAAAATACAAAGGGCTGCTGAAAAGGTAAAACCATATTACGGTACCTAGGAATGGCTCTTAGAACCGTTACAACAGGAGCTCGCCCCGGAGCCCAAGGATGAGCGGTTGCTGCCGCGAGTGAGGACTGCCCCTCGGAGGCTCATAGAGGAGTGTTAGAAAAGTAGATAAGTGCATGTGACGAATGTTGTGAAACATAACTGCTTAAAGTTATGTTCCGGGTGGACTCATCCCCGAGGAGAGGGTGTAAAAAAGAAAAAGAGAGAAGAGTTCCTGTTGGAACTGGGAAGTGCCTTACTTCGAGGGGAGTATATATTCCCCTCACCTTACAGTTAGCACGGTTTGTGGGGTAGTGGAGTCTTCAGGACAGAATGAGCACTCACCTCTTGCGGGCGGAAAGCTGGAAACGAAAGCACAGAGTGAATGTGATTGCGAATGGAAGAGTGTAAGGAAGCGCCTCCCGTGGTGATCTCACTCTCGAGGGACCCTGTCAAGCTCAGGTGAGTGACAAGCTATCCTCCAAAACCTGAGGCTGACTGGGGCATAATTTCCCTCATAACATCTCGAGTAAGGAGTGATCATACCTCCTAATGTAGTGAGTAAGCGACCTTCCGAGGTACGCATCAGGTGTTTAATGTGGACCGACAGGTGCCACCGATTGTGGGGAAAGGCATTCCAATTCAAAGTGTTCATAGCAGTTATTAGAGTAACAACATTCCATCCATGCACATGTTATAGAAGATTGACTTGGGTAAAATTTGTTTTCCGAACGTGGGAGCCGTGTAGTGCCACAAATATGATATGTATGTTTTTTTTTTTTTATACGAGGAAGAAGGAACCAAAGGCCATGAGCCCGCAGTAACAGTTCCCTCCAAGAGAAAAAACAAAATACAATACAGAGCCAAATTCAAGATCCGATCATTTTGAGATGCCTGGACACACTGCGTTTGAAAGACTGGAGATCATAGGCAGCAGGAAATACAGACAGAGGGAGACAGTTCCAGAGCTGACCTGTTGCATGAATGAAAGACTGGGAGTAACAGTTAACTCTTGCATTAGAGAGTTGGACAGAAAAGGGATGAGAGTTTGCTGCCAGACGGGTGCTACGCACCCGTCGTAGAGGTGGAGGAATGCAAGCAGACAGTTCAGAGGAGCAGTGACCATTAAAGTAGCGATAGAAAAGAGATAAAGATGCAACAGTGCGGCGAAGAGACAGAGGTTGAAGGGAGTCAGTAAGAGGAGGAGAGTTAATGAGATGAAAAGCCTTTGACTCCACCCTATTGAGAAGAGCTGTATGTGGGGAGCCTCCCCACACATGAGAGTTGTACTCCACACAGGGGCTGATAAAACCCCTGTATAGAGTCAACAATTGTGCAGGGGTAAAGAAAGAGCGGAGTCGGCTTAGCACACCCAATCTCTTGGAAGCAGATTTTACAAGAGATGTAATATGATCTTTCCAAGATAAGTCCCGAGTAAATGAAATGTGTTTAGAGGTACTGTAATTTTAAGTTAGATAAGGTGTAACCTGAATATTAGTTTATAAATTCCTATCCTAAGTAGTAATTCATATGTTAATGATTAATGTAGGGTTAACTTTATTTTTATATGTATGTATCTCTGTGTCTATGCATTGGGTGATGTAATTATGGATGTTGAGCTATGGGAATTCCCCGTCTGGTCGAGTAATGAATAACAGATGCGCGCAGCTTTTCCTCTTCCCTTGTGCGTCGCTATTGGGCGCCAAGTTTAAACCTTAAACAGAATAAGGAGCACAATTCTTTCCGTAACCTAGTTGTGAAATGTTTACTAATGAAGCTGCTAGAACCCAAGTATGTAAGATTAACAGTCCAAAAGGCCTAAATAATGTCATTTGTGAGGATTTAAAGGTCCCGTTTGTCTTGGCCGTCACTAGATGGCATGAGCTGCCTTAAAATTCAAAGTGAGATAGTGATAGAATCAGTATCTAAATTAAGTAAGGAATAAATCCCAAATTTTCCCCAATTCAATCAAAAGTCCTGGCGTCATGGGTACACTGCTAAATGAATTGTAAAGAGAATTGAAACCCACCATATTTCAAAAACACCACCTCATTTGACTTAGCAGTGGCGTCGCTAGCGTGCCCAAGAGCTCACTCGAGGCCCAGACTTCGTATATAATGGACGTTCGTTCAGGTGAGCCGTCCACATTTCTTCTTCCTCCCCCTCTTTTTCTTTGTTTAATCCTTACTTGTCATGGACTATATGAAGTAATACTGTTGAAAGTTTAACGTAGTGACTCGAGGTCCAGACGTCGTATATAATGGACGTTCGTTCAGTCCCCAGACTCCGGCGACGTCATTGTGAGTATGAGGCCTTCTTCTAGTATTGTCCAAAGACTTGAGCATACACACATTACACTATCCATGAATTATTATATAAACCAAATGTAATTGTAATAGTACTATTGATCTATCAAGTGAAGTTTATTTTGTAAATAAGAAATGGAAATTTGGAAGTGATGTAATCTGGTAACGGAAGAGCGAAATTCAAAACCATTAACCGTTTTCTTTCTTGTAACTAAAGTTAGGAAGTTAGGAGCCTGGAAGGGAACTTGGTGATTGTGAGCAATGATGTAATTTTGAAATGAACCTCGAGGCTAGACAAGCCAGAGTGATTATGAATTCTTAGTAATTATGAATTCTTAGTGATTATGTATTCTTAGTGATTATACAATGTTTGAATAGTACCTCGAGGCTAAACAAGCCCGAGTGATTATGAATTCTTAGGGATTATGTTTTTTTTTTTTGCTGAATTATTCCTCGAGGCTAAACAAGCCCGAGTGATTATGTTTTTTTAGTGATTATTTAGCAATGATGATTATGAACTGTAAATAGTCCTGAATTGATATTGGATTCTAGAGAATTACATGATGAGAGTATATTATATGGATGAAAATGAACACGAGTAATCATTCTTATTGGTTCGAGGCTATGCCAGCCCGAAAAGATAACCCATGCTCGTAAAAAGGTCCTTGTCTTGAGGCTATTGTCGAGCCCAAGAGTAACTGGCAAAAAGAAAATATGGTACAATGACTTCATACATCGCTTGTATGTATTAAATGGTTTTCGCCTGGCAACAATGGGGGAGGAATGATCATCCAAACCCTGGTTTTAATGTACAATCTTTTCTCATACTAAAAAGGGTCATATAATTAAAAATGTTTTGTGGAAATTAGCATAAAATTATTAAAGTAGAGTAAAGTATATATCTTTTCTTATTTTCTTAGTGTACCTAATCAAGGGAATTAAGTCCTCAAGCCTAATTCACTCCCCTTCCAATTCAAGATTCCTTCGCTGAGGGAACGACGACCACCCGTGGTACTGACTAAATCTAAGCTCGGCCAAAAACTACAAACGCTACCACAATATTTCTTAAATTACTATAAACTATTATACTAAGTCGAGTACCACCTGTATTATCCATGGATGAGTTGATCCGTACCCACAACAGGTAAGAATATAAATAGCTGTCATTACAATGATTGAAGAATACCGGTGGGATAAAATCACTAGCATTACACTGATGAACAATAACGGTGGGGATAGTAAAAACCTTACCGTTACACCGGTGTCAACCGGTGGGATATAATTTTAGGCATTACACTGGTGGCAACCGGGATGGATAAAAATTCTTATCATTACAATAGCAGGAGTAACAGCGACAACAAGAGACTGTAAACGTACGTACCTTTAAATGCGCATTGCCACGCAGTGTGTCAGAACAATGTGGCTTCCTCCAGTTCCAAAACCTGAAAAGTGAGTTTAGGCATATTTACGCCTCTAGTATATACTCACAGCTTTAGTAAATTGCCAGGCCGACTGCTGCAGGTAGTATGTGTCATGATATATCACATGTTTTTTATGTGAAGAAAAACAAGAGCCAGGAGTGAACACAGCATACTTGTGAGCGTAATGAAAGTTAGAGCTTGAGCTGCCTGACCATATGAGGGATTCATAACGTGTGGTCCGTGGCTGCTCCATGGCTTGTTTCCTTAGGGTTCACAGAAGGATGGAAAATGATGGTAATTTCAGAGAACTGTTGCTGATTTTTCTTAGCTTTATCGCAAAGTTAGCCATCTCGCTTTGACAGCTCTCATACCATTTCCCTCAACACTCCTTTGCGAGGCACATCAGCAATCCAAGCTGGATGCTGAATCTGGCCTTCGATGTGCTCTCTACTACTCAGCCAAATATATAATCTCTGTTAACAAAGAGGCAATGTCAAATTTCTCGTAAACTCTTCTCAGTGTTCACGCAGCTCCCTCCTGTCTCCCATTTTTCTCCTTCACCCTTCTCCTTTGTCCCACCCTCCTCCTCCCTTTCTTCATCCTCCTTTCTTTTCTCACCTCTCTTCACAATTCTCTCACTTTCCTTCTTTGTCCTATGGCAGCAGAAATTTATGTTCCTGCAGTAGCTATACTACCTCTTTCAGAGACAATACTTCATTCCTTTCTTTTCACCGTTCATCCATTCCCTGTCACATTCCTTTCTCTTCTTAGAAAAGATGAAAACACATGGAAACGATTGTTGTTTTAGTGCTCTTTTGATGTACGAAGAAAAAAAAAAAAAGCATTATATTCCTCTTGGCTGCTACTGTCTCGCTGGTAAGGATTTCCATTAAATGTGTGTTTTTGAATGTGATAACGATTCGATAAAACAGTGACTTAGTACAGTGTTCCACAGATACAGCATGCATCTTTAAATGAGTAAATTAAAAAAAAAAAAAAATGTTTGAAGACCCTCTGGGATATACAGTATATATCTCTTGCCTGATACTGCGTAATTTGATGGATAACTTTCTTGTGACGATACTTTGATATCAGAACTTTAGCCTAATTGAAGTAAGGATAATGTTGTTTGAAGTCACAAAGATTCACCGCCGACCAGCTGGCAATTGTTTTCAGGCAATATTCTTCCTACCGCCAAACTACTTTATTCATTTTACGTGAAATTTCTCAACGATAAGGTAAAAAAAATATCATTTAATAACTTTCAGTACTTTGGCATCCATCACCTGCTCGTGCTGCCATCGGACTTATTTTTTATTTCTAGTGGTGAGACCTCTAAAGCCCTTCATTACAAGAATGTCTTTTTCATAATATCCTGTTTACAATTAGGCATTTGTACTGAAAACTATATGGGCCTCTCCACCGAGTTTATAAGAATATAAAAACTGAAAATAGCAATGAAAAGGTTAAATTTACTGTTCTCAATCCCTTGACAGTGTAGGATTTCTATCTGCTAAATTACAATGTTTCGAATGAACCAAAATGAAATACTTAGGTTTTCGCATCACAATGAATGAGTTAAAAACCCATTCGAGATGACAATTAAAATGTTACTGTAATTACTTATCAAACTGAGGAGTGACTATATAACTAAAGGAAATAAATAATGATAAATACCAATAACTTCTTTAAATCAGTGGTACTTTTTAAGTTCTTTCTTGCTACTGCCAAACGATTCTGCTCACCTCAGGAAACTATATTCTCTTGAAAATGTAACCGACCTCAAGGATATTCCCAGTCTTTTGCTCAACCTCGGTCCGTCCGATTCAGTAGACTCGTCGGTCAGATAAGTAACTGCCTCTGTAGGGCTGTCCTGTAGGTTCCTTACACCTTTGATGTTGTGTTTGTGTCTTAATGTGCCATGTGCTGTGCAGTGCTCCATTACATGTGTTATGTTATGTGAACATATTCTACAAGCAGGGCGCGTGTCATCTGTGATAACACGCAACCCAAATCTGAAGTGAGGACGGCTGGTTGATGTTCTGATCTAAGCTTAGCTTGATGAACTTGATCATATCTAGGGCTACCATACGTCCGTATTTTGCCTGTAATGTCCGTCTTTTTGCTTCATTTATCTTCGTCCGGGGGAAATGTCTGAATCTTTGCAATTGACGGTAATATAAAATTTTGCCCGTTTTACATTTCCTCAGAGTTTTGAATGCATAACTGGTAATACTGTCGCAGAGGATTAGGAATGTGATATTTGTTCGTGAGAGAAAGATTACGATTTGCATGCTAGTTCAATCGTGGAGTGTCTTAAATCACTGTGGTTCATTTTTCGTCGTGAACCGGTACCATAGCCACCTGCCGGGCAAATTTGAAGAGTGAGTGCGTGAATGAAATAAATCCAAGTGCGAGACAGCAAAGATCATATGGCATTATGCTATGATCTGAAGTTATAGTAAAGAGCAGGGAGGGCACGGCATAGGATAATTAGAAACTAAATGAGGATTTTAGATTTGGTGAAGGACATGGACTGTTTGTAGAAACGACATACTATGATCTATAGAAAAGCACTGGGACTCTTCGAGCATGTCTCTGAAACAGGAACGAGGACGAAGCTGTGCTAGAAATGGAAAAAACAGTAGCGCAAGCAGTAGCATAAGCTAGGCTGTCTAAAAGGATATGTGAAACAGAAAGGGGTACATCACAGGTACGGCAAGAAGGAGGAGGTCCATTGAACATTAAAAGTAACTGAGCTGGGTATGACCAATACGTAGATGGGCTAGTGCTGTTTCCCATCGTTTTATTCTTTGATATGGATTATGCCAAAGGGAAACAGACGGTTTTACTGTGCGGGGTTTATCAGCTAAAACTTTAGACCACAAGGACTGCCATCTTCAAGTTAGAAGAGAAATAATAATATTGAGGTAATCAGAGGCCGGCATGGTACGAAAGAGGGAATTCCCCAAGGAGATTCTGGAACGAGTTAAAGAATCAACTTGTTCATTTCCAGCTATACCTACGTCACTAGGGACCCAGCAGAAATGTACGTTCTTCTATTTAACAGGGAAACTAAATAGTATTTTTAATCTCACGATCAAGAGGATATAAAGAGGAGAAAGATGAGGAAAGGGAACGTGCACTAAGGGAGTCAGTGAGGAGAACAAAAGATTATGATGAATGGTAAAGCATGCATTGCAAGGCAAAACATATCGCATAGAGTTCTGTTGTGAGTATGCTAGCAACAGATGGTAAGGCAAACTGATAGGATCGAGAGAGATTACGTACTGCAAATCCTGTGCCATTTGATATGTTAGATCCATCAGTGTAAACACGGGTAGCAGAAGAATGAGAAGATAGATGTTTGATAAAATACGAGTAGGAATGAAGGACAAGGGATTAAGTAGAAGATTTGGAGTAAAGAATAACAGAGGTGCATATAGGAGTGGGAGGAAAGAGCCGGGGGAGAGGGAGGGGAAGTTATGAGAACGTAGTGGAAGGACACTGGAATTGGTAAAGAAAGAATGGGAGAACAGAGGTTATATACGAACTGGAAAGGGAGGACGTAAATGTGGACGGGACACAAACTTTGCTAATGTGGGTGGAGGGATGGTAAGCATCCGGAAAGGGGACTGACGGAATCAGAGAGAGAGAGAGAGAGAGAAATGGAAAGCATCCGGAAAGGGGACGGACGGAGTCAGAGAGAGAGAAAGAGAGAGAGAGAATATGCTTATTTATTTATTTATCAATCAAGTAGTCTATTTACTTAACCGTCTCTCTCCCTCTGTCAGTCTGTGCTGAATTTAGGCCGGTTAATTGTAGTGTAAGATATTCTGGTGATGTAGGCCAATGTATCATGAGAGATGATACATGCTTTAGTTTCAAAATGTATCCTTGAAAGAGCCAGTCCTTAATGGATGAGAAGAAAAGGGTGGGAACGTATATTTCTTTGGCAGGATGGGCTTGGATGATATTGATTCAGGAGCCATAATGGGTTAAGTATCCCCTGTGAATCTGGGCATATAGGTGGGCTGGTAGTTGAGGAATCTTTTCTTGCTATATTCACCACATTAAAATATAAATGGGTAGTGTGGGTTGAGAGGACTGGTTGGGATGGGTTAGTCTTAGCCTGGTGGTAAGTGGTGGGGTATGCTGGGGATATGCGATGCAGACAGGGGCTGTCTCTGACCTAGTGAAGTGCAGGTCAAAGGTGAGGGAGAAAACAAAATGGGTAGGCTAGATGGAAATGGGTGGGCGAGATAAGCCAAGGTGTAGTGGTAAGGAGGGGGGAATGGGGAGCACGGGACACGTACTCGTATACTCAGTGATGATGGGCGTTGTGCAAGACGCGTTGGCAGTAGGAACAGCCTTTCTTGAACACTGTGTGCCGATGGGTGTAGGAATGGTGTGCGGTGAGTGGAAAGAAGCAGGTGGGGTGGACAGGTATCGTGGTGGGTGGTGGTGGACGGGGGATGAGGCTAGAATAAAATATCTTTGTGAAGACAAGCATTGTAGGTTGGGTAGTACGGATGTGAGTTTATAGGTTTCAACTTTCTCCACAAACGAGAGGAAAATTAAGTTCGCACATCTTTTATAATCCAGGCGTGTCAAGATGTAAGTAAAAGTGACGTGCTTGTAATAAAACAAACGAAGAATTATATTCAGGCCCTACAAATTTCTTGACAGAGGAGTTACTTTTGTTAATGACCATTAAACATAAACCTGACAACATCACTCTCCTTTGATGTGTGTGTGTATGTGTGTGTGTGTGTGTGTGTGTGTGTGTGTAACATATACTTCTGCATAACTTATGTGCTACAGATCTTGTGATCAGTAAACAGGATAAGAAACACATTTTCAGAGATTTCTCCTGCGAGCATAGCCGTATTTCATTTCTTCTGTGAAGATAAGAATCCAAATGTTTTGTACCGGTATATTTTTTCTATGAACCAGAAAGATGATAAGAAAGTTAATGAGAAGACATAACAATCTTCTGCAGAACCAGAGTAACGACGTCCCTCGACCCCTGCTTAACTGCAACACACGAGAGCATAAACAACAAAAATATAGCGGAAATCTGGGTCTTTGCCCCGTCTGTGCTCAGCTGCTGGCACTATGAAGGAGGCAGGTTTATGCTGCCATTATGGTGGCGGAGCTAGAGGCCTGAAGGTCCAAATACCTTCTGCTCCCTCACTCAGCCCTTTCCCTGTCCACACATTTCTTCTCTCTATGTCTGCCTCTAAGTACCCTCAGGTCCACATATAGGTGAGAGATTCCTTTGATGTTTGTCTCAACAATTAATACTTTTCTCCAGTTATTCCACTATAAACTTCTATCACATTCGTCCTTTAATCTTTTTGCTAGATTAGCGGCCAATAAGTCTGCCACAGTTTTTGAAATTATGTTCAACTAGTGTCTTCCTGCGCAGTCCTTCAACACTTGCAAGGTATTTATAGATTACTAGTTTATTTAACAACTTATTGATTTAACTAAAGCACGCTAATTCCATGGCGCCTCATGGGGAGAAGAATACAAGCAGTTTTATTTGTCTGCCCTCCTCTCTTCCTATTTCTTCCATTTTCCTTGGCACTTTCTAGTACTTTATTCCTTGTCAGGTGGATTGCATTGAGTGACAAGCCGAGCGGTTTCCTGTAACCCAGGGAACCATTTACAACGCTGAGTGGTGACGATGTAGCCAATCCATACGTGTTCCATACTTGTCAACAAGTGGGTTGACGGAGGGTTGGTGCCCCTCCCCGTTAAACAATTCAGAGTGAAACAGCCACCCCTTAAGGGATTATGGCGTCTAGCTGTAGACAGGCTGACAGATAGATATCATCATCACTTTGTATATAGTATTAATCTGTTGTGTTCGTTTCCGTACCAGATTATTTAATTGCAGATCTTCCATTTAATTTGGTGTCTTGCTCAGCTCAGTACAATTGTCTCTATTACTGGAAAATATACATTCGTTCATTTAAACCAGTTTTAAGCTACTGTAGAAAACAGTAGCTTAAAATGAGTTAGGAGAACCATAAAAATACACTTCATCTAAAAATACTAACTTAAATGTCTCCAAAACAATTACAGCACCACTTCACTCATACACAATGTCCTAGCTACCTACAAAACGTAGGAATGGAAGCACAGATAATGGATGACTTTGCATATAATATTCTTAGCCACAAAACGCAGAATAGAGCCAAACCACTTCCAGATGTCAACCTTGCGTTGGCTGGCTCTGGGAGGGACGCAGGAAAGAAAAATCACGTGTCAAATGCACAAAACATTTATATTTTAGTGGTCTGAAGCACAGTCAGGGAGCTGTGGCTAATAGCCTGATGCAAAGATATATTTAATTTACTTGATCGCGGTACTATCAGTTCCAAAAAAAAAAAAAAAAAAAAAAAACATGTATATAAAGATACTTATTGCTGTCATTTTTAACTGGGAGTGTTGCGCACAGTTCAGTAAGTTTCCAATCATCAGGTATTCCAGAGCAGAGGATCATTAGGCGTAATGTCAATACACCCGCTCATGCAGAGTGAAAGTGGGTGTTAAAGCGACGTGTGAGAGCATGTAAACATAACAAAATAAACTCCCGTTTTTAGGCAGACATTGTGGAAGGGCTGAGGGACAGAGAATAAGTAAATCTATTGTTTTTTAGAACAATGTGTGAAACGTTGAGGTCATAGGGCTAGGTCAAACAGTGACTCAACAAAATCAACTTGAACAATTTTTATCTAACTTACACTAAACTTAGCAGAAGGGTTGAGGGTAAGGCAAGAATGAAGTGATTCTGTTTTGAGAACAGTCTATGGTCGAGGTCACAGAACAAGGTCAAAGTTCGAAGTTTTTATTAAATTTTGACCATACTTGGTGGAGAGCTTGAGGGTCAGCAAAAGAGTAAACCTGTTGTTTTTGAGAAGGACGGGTCAAAGGTCAAGTTCAAAGATCATGCTGTACTTAAATAGCTTTATTCGATATACATGAAACTGTGGAAAGGATAACCATAAGGTATGAATAAAATTGTTAAACTTTAGGAGAACTTAGTCAAAGGCAAAGGTCACAGGAAAAGGTCAACTCAGTTTTGAGCTGACTGGAACCAACCATAGGGGAATGGTTTTAGGTCAGGCAAGAATGAAGGAATTTAATGTTGAGAAAATTGAGTCAACGGTCAAGGTCACAAGCAAGGTCAAAGTTCGTTCCTTGTGTCTGTATGTGAACAGAATAACTAAGGTAGTTTTCATTTTCTTCGGTTTAAACTTGGAGGATAAATTTAGGGTCACCCAAGAGGCTGACAGCTGACCTATTGTTTCTGAGAACAAGTCAAAGCTCAGCTTAAACAGCTTTTATCCTATGTAGACTGAGGTTTATGGAAAGGTCCAGGTTAACACAATGCCAAAGAGATTCGATTTTAAGAAAAAGCTGTCAAAGGTAAAACCACAAGAAAAAGTTAATAGTTACGATAACTGGCCAAAGTTAACAATCTGATCTGAACCAAAGCTGGTGAAAGTGTTAAGGGTTAGGCAAGAATGAAGCGATTTGATTCTGAGAGTGATCTGTTGAAGGTGAAGGTCAAAGGACAGTCAAATATTCGGCCCTTATTCCAGTTGATGGACGCGCGTGTTGCACTGCTTGAGCGTACCGTCTTGCTGTAAATATACTGGACGACATGGAATACATACCCTAGATATGTAGTAGGATCCACCTCCACAAATGGTTAAAATACTTGGTGCTGAGGTGGTGATATGCTTTACGTTAATGAAATATTCAGTGAGCACATGATGATATACAGTGTTTTGCGTCAGTTTAAAAAGGCAAAGACATCCACACCTGCACCACTGTATGACTCACGAGCCTTCCCAGTACAGCTAACTAACCAGTGTTCTGCCCTACCTCTCTGTTACATGTTTATGGTTATTCCGGTATGACACAGGTAAACAGACGACTAGGACTCATGTACAGCGTATAGCCTATGTACTTAAGCATGTATGTATGAATATATGAAATATTCTGCCCTTCATGTCTGTGTCGTCTATCTTTCTATCTATCTATCTTTTGTTAAACCCCTCAATCCCGTTAGGGGTGGTCCAAAAACAAATTGCCATCGCGTCGCGCTGTCCCCAGTCATCTCAGTCCTCCCCCAACCTCACTCCCCCCCCTCTCCCATATACCTCTCCACTCAATCCTTCCATCTCATCCAAGGCCTCCTCCTCCCTCTCCCCTCCTCCACTTCACTCACATACACTATCCTCGTTATTCTCTCGCACTCCGTCCTCTCCACATGACCAAACCACCTCAATGTATTTCGCCGAACGCTTTCTATCACATCCACATCCACGGCACAACGGTCGTTCACTTCCTCATTTGTCGGTCTGTCACTCCATGTAACTCCACATGCTCTTCTCAGATAACTTATTTCAACAGCTCTCACTCGTTGCTTGCGTCCTCCCAGCAAGGTCCAAGCTTTACTTCCATGCGTTAGAGTTGGTATCACAATACTATCATGCAGATACTTTTTAACATCCATGCTCACTTCCCTTTTTCTTATCACTGCTTTCAAAGAACCAGCAATATTTCTTCCTTGTTGTATCCTTTCAAGCACTTTATCCTCCAAACTTTCATCCTTACTCCTCACACTACCCAAGCACTTAAATGTCTACTCATTTTCTATTTCCTTATCCTTCAACCTCACTGTACGTTCAGTGACTTAATTTCTCTTGAAGACCATAACTTTACTCTTCCCTCCGTTTACCTTTAGATTCCGTTTCTTACTCTCCCAAACTCATTTACCAAGTCTTGCAGTTCCCCTTCGCTTTCACTCAACAATACAGTATCATCTGCAAACAGCGGTTCAGAAAGTTTCCAAACCCTGTCCTCTTATTGGGCCGCTTCAACATCCACTGCCCTACATTGTAACTCTTTTATAACCCCATCCATGTACAGATTAGACAACTATGGAGACATAACATGTCATATGCACGGATATTCTTGCGCGACGCAGGTAGGATATGATACTGTGGCACGGTGTATTTCTGTTTGTGTAGGTTTGTACGTATGTATGACTCAATATCCCAGCCACTCAACACCTCTTCCATAGATTCTGGACGCCATCCTTTAGAAACATACAGTACATTTAGCTATTCACTGAATGAGTGACAGTCAGTGGCACACGCTGGATTTGGCTGCCTCTGTAGATGTAGTATGGCAGCTAAAATACCACTATTCAAAGTCACCAGTAAAGTTTTATAATTTTATGGATGAAAAACAACCCATGAATGATGTTTTCCGCTTTAACATTATATAATAAAGCAAAACACATATACGTAGCGATAGTGGGTGCATGTAAGAGAGATTGATGTATGTTGTACACTTTTAGTCTTACACATCAAGATTAGAATGCTGACTAACTGGTACATAAGACAAGTGGAACGACAACAGGAAAAGGTGGAGGTATGTATTACACAGAATTCAAAGGAAAACTGTATACTGTAATAGTCATAGAAAAAGAAAATGAAGCTGTATTTCGGAGAGGATAGTGGGACTGAGAGATGACAAAAGAAGATGAATGGTTATGGATGGATAACATCTGATTCAACCATTTGGGAAGAAAATATAAACTGTGTGCAAAGCAACCGATCTCCATCACACACACACACACACACACACACACACACACACACACACACACACAGTACTAAGTATAATCCATACTGGGAAAATTAAAAATTGTGCACATCAAAAGCAGGATTTAATAAAATCGCAGAAAATCAAGAACAGTGATTCTCAGAAACATTCGTTTAGCAAATACAATAATCCAGATTTCCTTGATTAACTTTTCAATACGGAATGCACGCCATGATGGTAGGGCAAGATTCTGGATTGAGTTATGCCCTTGTGGAGAAAATAATTTATTACTTTTGTGAAGAGATGGCCACACGAGGGAAACGAGCAAGATTCAAGGGGAAAGAATATCGATCCCGGGAAGGATGGAAAGTTGATGACAGGGAGAGTAGGAGTCCCATTTCACTATCTTTAGGACCTTGTCTCCCTACCACCTTCTGTTGTTGATCTTTCCAGTATGTCAGTTGTACTGGGTACAATTCTACATGCTATCCTGAGAATTTTCTGTTAAGTACCTACACCAACTAGATGCATTTTACACGATACGTGATCCTTCAAAAATATTTTTCAGTGATAACAGACAATTTACCCTCAGTGCCATCAGAAAATACAATATATTCTGCAGGATTTCTGGCTTTCCCTATTTTTTTTTTTTTTTTTTTTTTTATTGTGCAAAACAACCTCTCCTTCTCACAGCGTGGGGAGACAAGCTGTCTGAGCCTATTGCTACTAACTCGCATTCCGTATCATCAGAAATTTGTATAATTTTCCACGGAGGTTTACAATCACATTAATATGATCTTACGTATTCTACGGGCATTTTTTCCACTGCATTCATTTTCCACTTACCTCATCCCAGCGTCCCCGCCTCACCATACATTCTCTCCATCCTTCTTTCAGTCCTGACATCACCCATAAATTATCCCATATATTAGGTGCTGTTTTCCTTTCACCACATTTTTCTCGCTGGCCCCCTCCTTCCAAACCTCCCCCCTATCTCTCTCTCTCTCCCAACACCTCCTCCTTCTCCCTCTCCCCTCCCCCCACACCTCACCCCTGAACAGCCTTCTCCTCAGGGGAATCTTTCAGAGTGAGGGGGTGATTCATTGCCAGGCCCTGCCACATTTATCCCATCCTAAATCTGGGTTGCCACTCTGTTTCTCTTGCCTGAGTCTTATCGGTCTTACAAACAAGGCAAAGGATATCTGTGTTAGCCACACCCATCCCCTCAATACTGTAAGGGGAGTGAAATAACTACTTCCGGAGGAAGTGGAGGGACGAAACCCGAGGGTCCCACCCTCTATACCTCTGGTCCGGATGAAGATTTGCTACTGTGCAAAAATTCGCATGACTAAGTAAAACTATGGCGTTGTCCCCTCTGGAGGCAACACCTCCATGGGGAATGACCTTTGGGGATCTCCTCCCTGCCTAAAATGTGGCCGAGGTGAACACCTAACAATATGCAAAATTTTGTGTTCCCAGGTCCAAAATTAAAGGTGTGCCTAATGGCTTTGCCGTGACCCCTGGTGGCCGCCCCTACTCTCGTGAGGGGCGACCCTCGGTGGTTCCACCATTCCCATAACGTGGCCGGGTGAACAACCATTTGCGTTTTTCATGTTCTTCAGTAAAAAAAACTTCCGGCGGCCGCTGCCCCCGTGGTGGGCGGCCCTCGGGGATCACACCCTGCCTGAAACCTAGCCAGGAAAGAGGCCTACCTGTGTACAAAATATTGTTTTCCCAACATTCCTACCATAAGGCCTGGACCCCATTCAAGAAGGTACAGAAATTTGGTGAATGACAGACAGAGGAAGGGAGTGACATTTAGGGATAAGCACTAAATTTGGCTGCCCCTGTGCGTACAAAAACTTAATCTTTGTATGTCTGTTTCTGGTTCTGTATTATAGCGATTGTTTTCAGCTGTTGTCTGCTCCCTTGTGCAAAAGCTATCGTCTTACTTTTTTAAATATTAATAACACTGTCGTGTGCCATTTGTGCTTATGAAAAATCCTTAAGATGAAAGGAACTAATTACTCGTCATGTGTTTGTGTACAGCTTCCTAAATCACATGTACTCTGTGTTTTGACTGGTTGATTTCGTCTTCACTGTCTGTGTTTTAATTAATATTATTTCTATTTACATTATAAAACTTCATAAATTTTATTGACAAAAGACTGAATATGGATGTAATACTTGCATTCATTTCTAAGGTGACGCTCAGCTAAATATCCTGCAATGTTTCTCCAAGTCATCATTCGTTTACCAGGCTTATAGGTTGTTCAATTTTCTTACGTACAGTACTTCTGCCTCCATTGCCACTTTCAGAGGACTGTTTCACTTTTCGCATCATCTCAAATACTCTAGTCTACTTTCCTCATTTCACAAATTTTCTACATGTCATTTCTGTAACTTTCTTCTGTTAACATTTACCTTGCACACACACACACACACACACGTAGAGAGAGAGGGAGAGAGAGAAATAGAGTTCATAATACATTCATATACTAACAGATTTGATGTATATATATATATATATATATATATATATATATATATATATATATATATATATATATATATATATATATATATATTATCCAATGAAATGTACGTCCATGTAAGATTTCTAATATTTCCGCACATATAGTGTTACACTTCATTAGATTATTCGTTATATCTTGCACCAACTCTAATTTTCTGCTCTGAGCTGCTTCTTCCCACTATTCCTCTTTCTATTCCTATTCTCGTGAAAGCCCAGGGTTCTCAGGCCAATTTTACTAACTTTTACATCGGTGGAACACCTCCAAAGTTTCTGATTTTTCTGAGGGGGGTTAGGGTATGTGGGTGTATTTCTGATTGACTGGATATTACTACTGATATAACAGCCGTGTGTGTGTGTGTGTGTGTGTGCGTGTGTGTGTGGAGAGAGAGAGAGAGAGAGAGAGAGAGAGAGAGAGAGAGAGAGAGAGAGAGTCTAATAGATAAAGGTGAGAGTAATTCCCCTGTAGTGAAGAGACAACTAAACAGTTCTTAAGTCACAGAAATTACTGAACTTATCCTTTCTGAAAACAAATTTTGAAATACTATTTCTTCTTAGTATATTTGATTACGAGGCAGAGGACATAAAAGATGATGAAAGTTCGAGTTTTCTGCTTTTTGGCTGGTGGTGTGGAAGGCTTTGACATTAATAAGTATGGAGGAACTACTGGAGAACTGAGAGTAACTATGTATCTGTAATCGGAGTAAAAATATTTACAATGTGCCATTGCATCATTGTGTAAGTTCTGGAATAACTGTACGGATGGTTGCATTGAGGAAATGGTGGGAAAGAAGTTGACAGGGTCAACAGCAGATAAATACAGGGAACTAGATACACAGTGCAGCTCAGAGGAACAGTGACGAATAACGAGTAAGAAATTTGAAAATAAAAATAACTCCGAGTAACACCGTATTGGTACTAACTGATGGGAAACAGTGGCCGGCTACAAAGCAAGTACTGGATGAAGAGAAAGAAACCCAGAAATGAAAATGCAGTTCTAAAATTATAAGTGATATATTGGCGGTTTGGGAAATTTAAGAGTTGTACAGAATCTGGAAGGGAACTTTGATATATAGAGGTTAATAGCAGACGCTCAGTGAAGTTCAGAAACGATGACCAAGAATCTGAGGAATCGCCAGTGTAGAGCTCTTGGCGGAACCCAAGGCTGTTGTCTCTTATTAATAATTTTTTCTCCCTGAAAAGTTATATAGATAAGCTAGAAATACTTGACAGTGGAATGTCAACAACTGTCTAATGATTTTTTATAATGAGAGAAGGAAAGATAAAATGGATTAGAATAAACAAATTTGATTCTTTCCAAATATGATCATATAAGCCAAACTATTATTGCAGAGCATATAAAAGGCTGTAGATCTGGAAAACTAAGGAAGACTGTTCCAGAGTTGACCGGTTATAAACATGAAAGCGGATCAAATGACTCGCGCAGAGAGTTGTGCAGAAAACGGGTGAGTGTGCAGCTAGACGGGTACTAGCTACGTCACAGCTGTAACTGAGGAGGGACACAAGCTAAAGATTCAAAACAGTGATCAGTATACTAGCGGTAGAAGAAAGAGCGAGGGAATATTGAGGTTAAGATACAGAGAATGAAAGGAGTCACTGAAAGTAAGACAGCTGATGAGAGAGAGAGAGAGAGAGAGAGAGAGAGAAAATCTTGTTTGAAACTTTGTGTCACGAATCCCTCACGCGCAGGAAAACTATACCCGCACAGGAACGAATGACACTCCTGTACTAAGTCTGCAACAGAGTGAAGGAAAAAAAAAGAAAAAGGAAAAAATTACAAAGGAATAAAAGAATGTGTTACGGAAGCCCGAGAATGTTAGCAAAAATTACGACCGAGTCTCAGAAAATGTTCTTTGTTATCCACTGGGTACTGAAGCATGAACACTCACGGGAGGCAATTACCTAGGCAAACAGTGAACAGTGGTGGCAGTAAAAGTCTGTCCTATTTACATATGCTAATACGGTAGGAAAAATGAAGTAAAGACACACAGACCTCTCTCTCTCTCTCTCTCTCTCTCTCTCTCTCTCTCTCTCTCTCTCTCTCTCTCTCTCTCTCTCTCTCTCTCTCTCTCTCTCTCTCTCTCTCTCTCTCTCTCTCTCATACACACACACACACACAAACACACACACACTATGATGGCGATTTTGTCTATCTATCTATCTATTGCCAGACGCCATAATCCCGTAAGGGGTGGCCATTTGACTGAGTTATTTGTTTTAGGGGGAGGGGCACTAATCCTCCACCAACCCACTTGTTGACACGAAGGAAGCACGTATGGTTTGGTTATATGGTTACCACCCAGCGTTGTAAATGGTTTCTTGGCTTACACGAAACCATTTGGCTCGTCACTCAATGTAAAGCCACCTGTAAAGGAAAGAAAAGCAATAAGAAGTGACAGGAAGGTTGGGAGAAATAGGAAGAGAGGAGGGCAGGCACAGAAAAAGAATGATAAAGGCTAAGGAAGAAGTAGCCAGCACTACAACAAGTGAGTGGATGATGGTCGCCACCACCTACCACTATGGCGGTTTTGTGCTGTATTTTATTCTGGCTACCACTGGATAATTTCATTCACTTTAAGGAGTCTGGATGAAGGAATATAGACCTACTTCCATTAACTCCATTACAGCAGTGACTATTACTTTAAGTCTTGCTACCTCCGAGACTATTATAGATTTTTAGCAAACACATATCGTAATGAAGAAATTAAACACTACTTGACACTGAGCTTTTATCTTGATTCAGTTTAGAGGCGTTGGCAGTTCTATTTCCTTCTAATGAGTTAAAAGCTTACATTCGTTAGGGACAGAGATATAGAAAGACATTTGAAGGAGGTTACGGAAAATGCAGGATAAGCAACTTGTTTCATCATTCCATTCTCCCAGATGAAATTATCAAGTGTGTGTGTGTGTGTGTGTGTGTGTGTGTGTGTGTGTGTGTGTGTGTGTGTGTGTGTGTGTGTGTGTGTGTGTGTGTGTGTGTGTGTGTGTGTGTGTGTGTGTGTGTGTGTGTGTGTGTGTGTGGAGCAAAGAATGTCATATACGTGACAGCCTCTCCTGAATAAGACTGTAAATGGGAAGCAGGTGTTTTAGGGTGACTAAGCAAACATGATAAAGTGAAGGAATAGTATGAGACTGGATACAATTTCGAGAGTGAAGCGTGATAACTAGAGGCGTGTTTGAGGCAAGATAAGATAACAAAGAGAGGGGAGAAGGTTGATGAGATGACACAAGGAATATAATGAAGGTGTAGCGTATTCTGTGTGAGAGAGTGGAAGGAGGCGAAGAAGGGTCCTGGCAAAGGGGACTTGAGTCGTAAAAGAAGGATGTGTATTATATTAGATAATTCGTGGCTTATTCTTAACATCAGTCACATCAGTAAGATAACTTTTTCGTAGACTGAAGAAAATGCTTTGACTGTAGGTAAATTAAGAGAGGATGGGTGTGCATAGCCCGGGATACCATTGCAATTAATTCTTGCTGCACCAAGACGTTTATTCGTAGCTACCTGGCAATGCATATACTTCATACTTTACATGAGCCTGGTGTGAAAAATGAAATGGTAGATTGTTAATTACTGGTAAATGATGGTCCTCAGATCATTTTTGGCTGTACCTGTAACATTCTGCTTTTTCCCATCCTCCCTCCCGCCATGATCACTCCCTCCTTGTGGCAGTTTTTCATCTTACTCCCTCCGTTTCCGACGATAAACCCTTTCCTCATTTCTCCTTCCTCTCGGCCAAGATCGATGCTCATTTCCTCCTACAGAAAGGTTCTGCTTAATCTCCTTGCCACTGTTTTGTTGACCGTTTCCCTCCTACGTTATTTCGTTCTACCAAGGTGCTTCACTTTTGTATCCTTTCTTCTCTCCTTTTATGGCCTGTGCAGTCAGAAAAAC
Source organism: Coenobita brevimanus (assembly GCF_032717465.1). Classification (NCBI taxonomy): domain Eukaryota; kingdom Metazoa; phylum Arthropoda; class Malacostraca; order Decapoda; family Coenobitidae; genus Coenobita; species Coenobita brevimanus. The sequence goes on along the minus strand of NC_137043.1, from coordinate 8,170,905 downwards.
AACTATCTCCCCCGTTCCGTGTGAAGAAAATTTACATCTAGCGAAATATAATGAAAGCCCTATCTCCTTGGTGCGTGTTTCAGATGGTTTGATTTTTTCTCTGTATATTCGTCAAACTTTGGTAAGATACTTGTGTACCTGTCTGTACTTCTTATAGTGTTGGCACAGACACGTCCGTATGTTAATGTGCTGCGTTTGGAATGCAAGAGATGGCAGGAAGTATTCTATCATGTAAAATGATGCCTGAGATATTGCAAAGTCTCCTGCGGCCTAAATGATCTACAGTAGAACCGAATTCTCGTCGGTTAATGAAGCTTCCTAACACCTTTTTATATACGATTTTTTTTTCTTATTTCACCTTACTATCATATTATGTATTGTATAAATCCTTCCGGTATCGTTATATTTCATATAAATAACGTACAAAAGGTTATTAACTAACCGTGAACAAAAACAAATCGCTTAGGAAGAGGTGCTAGGGAGCCTCCCTACCTGATGATAAAACCGGCCGTAGACTGCAACTGCATTATCTCTGACCTTGGCATGGAAGAGGTAAAATGGAATTGGTTGTTAGCTGTTTTAGATACTGACAAGCATTTTATCAACACACCTGGTCACGGACTGCCTATGTAGGTATGTGATCAAGTTACTGGTAGGAAAAACATCGAGTTGCAGTGTGCTTGTATTCCCAACCAGTTCTGATCATACTTTTACCAAACAAGGTGAATGGGTTGAAGATTAGGCAAAGATTTATCAAAATATATTCTGGAACAATAGGTCAGAGGTCAAGGTCACATGGCAAGGTCAACTACAACAGTCTTCGTCCGGAAATAAGTATAGTATTCACATATCAAAACACTGGACTACACTATCGTAAACAGCTTAAGTTGAAATATCGTCCATTAACTATTTCGACAGTACAGTCTTCTGCTGAGTGTTGTTTCTTCCAGACTGACACGTATGTGGTCGACGAAGACATGATACAAGATATGCGACTGTATTCGACGACTGTATATTTTCTCCATTATTATAGATTGGAAACAATAAATCAAAGTATTTCCTCTATCTTGTCTCGAATAAAAACTACCATTTTTTCCCCAGTCCGTATGATGGTTTTACCTTCTTCCCGTCGGTTTTCACACAGGAGTGAATGATAGTCGTAGGACAGTCTTTCATTTTTCTATCACACATTCTGGTTGTATCAATCACAACCAGCTTTGTTAAGGGCCAATAAGCATCCTTGTATCTTGACTTCCTGTGTACAGTACTCCATCACTTTTCTGTCAGTTTGTCAAAGGGAGTATCTACATGGAGGTGTGTGCCAGATATTACAAGTGTTGACTAACTGGAGCTCATTAGTGTGAGTTCCCTGTGATCTAGGAAGCAGCTCATTAGCAGCCAACCGTTCTGGCATTTGAAGTGTTTCTCTGCTGTGAAATGCCAGTTGTAATTAAGTAGTAATGAAATGTTAACCGCCATAAAGTAATTATGTGCTCTTTGTAAGTTATGTTAGATGAAATAAGGTATAATTCAGCATTTATAATTTAAGGTATGCAAAATTTGGGAAGGATAGTTCAGATCAGCTATGCAATGAGATCTGTAAGTACGTAAATACCTCGTTATCCTTTTTATTATTTACTTATTGCTTAATGGTCATGTCAGGTCCCATGTTCTGGTTGTCATTAACTGGCCTATTGCGTGCATCTCATCCACATATCTCATACCACTCATACGATATTTTCATACGTTCCCTAACCACTTCCCTATTATTCTCCCATACACTTTTCTTACAACATTCAACAGATGTATACAGCTTAATCACATACTTCCATCACATTTACCAATCTACCAATATACAACACAGCCTCTTTCCACTCAACTTGTAAAATTCACTCATCGAGGCCTTCTGTCGTCTTCCCCACAAAATCTAAGTTCATTCTCTCCACTACCTATTATCCTTTCTGTATATACCCACTGAACACTAAGCATTCCCATTTTTTTCAATCTCTACACAACATTCTTCATTTATACCATTGTTACGCTCTCGGACACCACATTCCCTCTCTGTGCACCACTAATTTCAGAAACTGTTTCACCACTCTCTTGTCATTCCCATTCAACTACAGTACATCCCCCTAGTACGCGCCTATATGGGCGGCAGAGGACGTAGCGTACTAGGAATTCAAGTACTGTGAATACATAAACTTATGGGAAAAATTACATATGGGCGGCACCCCCCTTCATGGCCAACCCTTGAGACGCCATTCAGACCTAAGTATTGTACTATACAGGGAAACTAAGAAATATTACCTAAGACAAAGTAAACCAACAAGATTATGGCTTTACTAGGTAAATCATCAAGGATATGGCTTAACTAAACCAACAAGAATATAGCTGCTCACCTTTACCCAAGAGGACAACAGGTGTGATGGAGGTAAGAAGAGGATCCGAGGAAGGATGAGGCACCTAGCGTGCATCTCCTGCATCACCCACCACACCACCTGGCACACCACCTTCCTCACCACTTTCGTCACCAGCACTTTCGACACTTTCACTACCTAATGCACTCACTTCGTTCATAAACCCTTCAAAGTCTATTTCTGACACCTCAGACATCGAATTAGCCTCTTGATCCTCCTCAGGATATGGCTCTTCTGATGTTGAAAGCAGTGATTCCTCACTTTGTTCAAGCCAAAGGAAAAGGGTGATGAGTGTTTGCTTCCGTATGTTTACTTCCTGGTTGTGCTTGTCGGTGTAGTAGCGGAAGGTTCTGTCCAGCGAAGACATCACCTCCTCCACTCGCAACTGAGAGCGTTCGATGTCCTTGAATTCTTCCTTGAATTTGTCAAGGACACACAGTACCCTGCTGATCTCCATCATGGTCATATCTTCACTCTCCATCACTGGTGTTGCTGCCTTTTCTGCTGCTATATCCTGCTCAAGGTGGGCGGAGCGTAGGCAACCGTTACCGATTCTTGGGGGGGCAATGTTGTGTACTCGGGGTAACCCCGGATTTGGGCCCCTCTTCGCTGCCCGTCTCATTTACAAGGAGTTCAATTCGCGTACTAATAAAAAATACACTAAAATAAAAAAAAAAATAGGTCCTTGCATACAAGGGGGATCGCGTACTCGGAACTTGCGTACTGTGGGGATGTACTGTACTTGTTCTTTTTCGTTTTTATTTTTTAATAATTTTTCCCATATACTCCTTAATGCCAGGTACTCCTTTATATCATTTTAAAAATATGGAGTACTTGCTACCTTCTGAGTTGGCAAGCACAGCCAATGTGACAAAAAATTATCATGCACAATGGAAGGAAAAATTAACAAACATTGATATGCAAGTGTATATAGGCTAAAACATCCGCTTTGTGTTCTTGGGTATACATGCAGAAAGTACAGTATGTTACTACTTTTTCTAAAATGTAATTATTGATAACACACAAATGAATATATATACTGGTTATACGCTGACTTATAAGCTAACAGTAAAGCAAAGAAAGCACGTGGCCTTGTTTTATTTCTGTGATTGCTCACCGTCCGGGGCTGGGGATTGAAAGTAAGCTGGTGTAAGTTCCAGATAAGCCTGTGCAGCCGCCACGAAACTTCATGTAGAGAGCAACACGGGTGAGGCAGGGGCGTGCTGTTACATGAGGGCTTGTTGGTGTGGGTACGTGTGTGTGTCGGACTGGACTAAATTAATGCACAGTTTTTATATATTATGTGCCATCACTTGTTTTCTCTCTCTCTCTCTCTCTCTCTCTCTCTCTCTCTCTCTCTCTCTCTCTCTCTCAAACTGATTTAGGAGTAAAACGTCCCTTACCAGACGTCTAGTGAGAGAGCAGGTGGCTTGAGAGAGGCCAAGTGGGGCTGAAGGGTGAAAGTTATGGAGGTGGAGAGTGGCTGAGTGGGGAAGTTTGTGAGATGGGGCACGCCAGGTTTGAGAAGCTGTCTTTGGAGAACACTGGGAGGTAAGGTAAAGGGGGACGCAGACACCATGAGGTGCTCATATCCGTAACTCTTTGAACCTCTTGTGGGTTATTCACTCATTATCCTTGGGCACAAGGTGTTACCCTAGGTACCAATTTTTCCCAACAACCCATATGAGTCGAGTGACGCCAGCTGCCCTCACCAGGAACATAGGTACCAATTTTTCCCGACAACCCATATGAGTTGAGTGACGCCAGCTGCCCTCACCAGGAACATAGGTACCAATTTTTCCCAACAACCAATATGAGTTGAGTGACGCCAGCTGCCCTCACCAGGAACAAACCCTGGCCTACTGGGCCGATAGTATTGCATTTAGCGAAGCCAACCACTCAGGCATCACTGAGGAAACAGTGACCAGAGCTTAGGGGAGTGACGTCACGATTTTTAACACCACCCATTATCTGATCATAGAGTGAGAGAACCCAAGGGATGTGACGTCATGGGTACCCGCACATCTCATGGGTTGGTTATGATTGTGGTTGGAGCTTAGGGAAGTGACGTCACAAGTTTCATCACCTCCCATTGGTCAAGAGCTTAACCGGAAGAGACTGTGCATGTTGGTCTGGTGCTTCTTGACAGCCTGGTAAACAAACTGTGTGTGCATCTGGTTAGGCTTATGAGGTGTTGTTTCCTGCGCTTCCATCAGTCCAGTGACGGAGACGGACTTATGTTGCTAGTACAAATAGTGATGCAAGACGAAAGTGAGACAATCATACAACCTAAGAAATAAACAATAATGGTACAGGTAGTACTGTATTGAAGTTTGGGCTGTTGAACAGCAAGCAAAATTAATGGATTTGGAATCTCTGTGGTGCATGTAGGGCGTATTTGGCGAAGAATGCTAAAGCTGTGTGTGGCTTTGGCTGAGTTATGCCTAGTCAAGAAAAGAGTAGCTGTGAGGGGTGTACAGGCTTCACGAGCAATGTAAGCATCAAGGAAGTGTTTCAGGCTGATTCTCGTACAAGAAAGGAGTTCGAATGAAAGAAGAGATGATATTCACAGTATGAAATACATGTTGTTGTTGCTGTTCCTTAACCACAGTCTGTCTGGCCGAGCAGCCCCGTCAAGCAAATGTGAGTAGTCGCTTCTGTGGGACTGTCCTAAAGGCACAGTACAGTACATACACCGCGTAGGGATCCGGCACCCTCCTTGAGGTAGACAGCGCCTCATCAGGGGTTGGACGAAGGCCCTTCCCACGGCGGAGGATCAGGGAAATTCTAGGACGTTTGACTCCCAGGTGATCGCCGCAGCTGTACTACCCAGAGTGCACATCACCACCATGTGCAGGCTCCACGTCAGTGACTGATGAGGTCAGTAAAGGAAAAGAGCCTGATTACCCCCGTCCCCCCAACACACACACACACACACACACACACACACACACACACACACACACACACACACACACACACACACACACACACACACACACACACACACACACACACACACACACACACACACACACACACCATCAATATCATCATCATCATCATCATCATCATAAACATATTCATCACTACCACTACCACGGGAGGGACCTCCTTTATGTGACTGCATAAGAGCCTGAGGGAGTGATCAACGAGAACGATATTAATGTATTCAATTATTTCCTCTTGACGCACCACACTTATTCCTCCAGTCTTTGCAGCAGCCACCATAAGTTGTGGTCCCTTTGGGTTCAGTGATGAAGAGTAATATTATCTATACGAGCACATCCTCCTGCAGTCTGTGTGCTGTTTCATGTTCCGTATCAAGGTAAGAATTTATGTAAAAATAATACCACCTTCCTTAAATCAATAGACACAAAATAAACCAAACGCCCAACCCAGTAGGCCAGCATTGCCAATACCATACAGACTGTAGTTAATATCTGCCTAATGCATCAGAGATTCATCAGTTGTATAAATGAAACAAAAGCATTCTTGGGCCGAATGCTAATCGCCTGCCAAAATATGATGTTGACTAAGGTATAAGCTACCTACAAACCAAATCTGAAGGAAGTTTGCATAATTCTACGGAATTCAGTCACCGTGTTTCACAAAAGGCTAATCCATATTGGAGATATATACAGTATATATATATATATATATATATATATATATATATATATATATATCTATATATCTATATATATATATATATATATATATATATATATATATATATATATATATAGATAGATAGATAGATAGATAGATAGATAGATAGAGAGAGAGAGAGAGAGAGAGAGAGAGAGAGAGAGAGAGGGGCTGGCATTTGGTCATCTTTAATCAAACCCTCACCAAAAGTAATTAGTATCTGCACATCCATAGAGTTGCTAGTTCCTGACGGGTTGGTGAAAATTCGACCACAGCTACAGATATATTTGAAACAGATACAAAGTGGTACACACACACACATCTAGGTAGGCTAAGTTCAGTAACGTCCATCACCATCCTATTCAGGCAAATGAGCTTTAAGTATGTTAGTGAAGGAAAGAATACCATAACATTGACATAACCTACTGAAGAAGACCGTCAAGATGAAGCAGGTACACCCCTAAAAAATATTCGTTGTTCATTGGTGCGATGAACTTTGAAATGATTAATAAAAGAGAAACCATGTTTATTTGGTACTGTTGGTAGTACAGAATCCTTGGCCCGTGTGTCATACTGTATGATTCCCCAAGGGTATCAAATACTTTTTTAGAGGGTGTGCATGAAAATGAATTAGCAGTTACGACAAAAACCAGGTGGTTTTGTAAGAATGGATACAATAACGTGGGTTGAGCGTGATAATGCGAGGCGAGAGCGTGGCCGATAATATAATAAAAGAGAACAGAGGGTTAATGAGACAATACCAAAAATAAAATGGAGAAAAGTGTATCACACGCTGTGTGGAAGTGGAAGGAAGAACAAAGGGTCGCTAACGGATGAAGCCAGTCCTAGAATGAGAAAATGAGTCTACTGGATAATGCATTTCTTATCTCCAGCGCTAATTCCTTCATACTGATATCTCTTTTTCAGAGTGAACAACTTTATAGTACTGTGTTTTCTACCCATCTCCAGACAAGTTTTATCACATTAAGGGATACGGTATATAATTTTAAAATGAACGAGTTGCTTGCAGCTTCTTTAAACTCTTCAATACAAAAGGTTACTCTTTTGTTTAATTTATAGTGTGTTCCCATCCATACAAAAGTCACTCTTTATCTTAATTTATAGTATGTTGCCACTAAAGTGTGTTGCCATTTAAATACAGCAAATCACTCTTTAATTTAATGTATACTGTATTCCCTTTAATACAAAAGGTCACTCATTTGTTTAATGTATAGCTTTTAAATCAAATGCCCCTAACCAAAAATTATTAATTTTGATAGTATGCATACACCCCTGCATATCTGGTGCAGGTGTGAAGTATGAGATCGCTTTTGGTGAGCTGCTGGTAACTGATGACTCGCAGCTCATGTGGCTGCTTTACCTTCACCCTCTGCCTCTTCCCTTCTCACTCACGCCATGATAACTTCCTTCTTGTGGCAGTTTTTATCTTCCTTCCTCCATTTCCGACGCTGAATCTTTTCTCATTTCCCCTCCTTCCTGGGCAAGACCGATACTCCCTTTCCTGTACAGTTGGTTCTCCTTATACTCCTTGTCATTGTTGTATTACCCGTTTATCTGTTGCTTCAATTCTTTTGACCTTGTGTGTTTAATGCTGATGTGCTTTCCTTCTAATCACATGTACTTGTGCCGTCCCTTCTTTTCAAACTAATTGCCCGTCGGGTTATTGTTTTCACTTGGTTTGTCTGTTTGTTTGTCTGTCTGTCTGTCTGTCTGTCTATTAACAACTTTACGCGAAAACTACTGGTGCAATTTTAGCTAAAATTATAGGGATAATGAGCTATGACCTTCTGATCACCTGATTAAATTTTGGGCCAAATTGGGCCAAGGCCCAGGCTGTAGGCCCCAAAAAGGTATTTTTTTTTTTTGGCCATAACTCCTTTCAAATTTGTCATATCGACATGAAACCAAAACTTGAATGTACATCTTTCAAATCTGCATCTTATAATATGCCTCATTACATTAGGGGGGGGTCATCCCCTAGTTTGCGATAGGTGGGTCAGTGTCAGGTGAGTTGGGCCTAAAATTTCAAATAGGCATAAAATCGTCAATTTTCAACCGATTGACTGCAAATTTGATATGTGATATCTTTGACTTGATATCCTGGTGTGTTTATATGTCAGCACTAAAATGACTGCCGGGAACGGGTTTGCTGTGCCTTGGCACCGCTTGTTGTTTATGAATGTTTTTCTCAAATGCAGTAACGGATGCTAATTGTGTTTTGATATTCCATGCTGCACAGTGGAAGAGAGGTGATCACTGTAGATGTAGCTGCTTGAAATGAACCGAGGGAGTTTGGCCACTCGCATTACAAAGAAAAGTTCACCATGACGACCATTTACGGCGATTGATATACTCGCACATGGCCGTAGTACCTTGATTTACGACTCACCCCGTTATGTAAATGTAAATAATTTCTTTCGAATTATTCAGAACTCGGAATGATATGAAACTGTAAGATAAAGGATGTAATGCAATCAGAGACGTACCAGCTGAAGAGAATCATTTGAGTTTACAGTTATGTCTTCATCTTCACTCCTACCGAGCCCTAGTGCTGTTTATGTGTGTGTGTGTGTGTGTGTGTGTGTGTGTGTGTGTGTGTGTGTGTGTGTGTGTGTGTGTGTGTGTGTGTGTGTGTGTGTGTGTGTGTGTGTGTGTGTGTGTGTGTGCGTGCGCGCGCGCGAGCGAGCGAGCGAGAGAGAGAGAGAGAGAGAGAGAGAAATGTCTAGACTAATAAAGGATTTTACAAACCAGTCACTTATTGTTGCAAATATTTCAGGCTATGGATACACGAAGAAATAAAGTAGCAAGAAAATATCCGAAACTTATGATGGATATTCTTTAAAAAAAAAAGGCATGGCTCCCTCTTTATCTATCTGTCTGTCTAGCTATCTGTCTGTCTGTCTATCTGTCCATGTCTATTTTTCTATCTATCTATCCATCTATACATCTCATACATTAAAATACAGTAAAAAAATCGAAATAGTTTTTTATCACAGCCGACGTAAATGAGCTCAAGAATTTGCGTCTGATAGCTGATAGAATGAAACCAATAAATCGTTGACTAGAAAGAGTAGATGCATGATGAACCACAACACGCTAAGCCATTCACTACAATGACGTATAATGCTACGCTTGCCATCGCTAAATAATTTTGGTCAGGATAGTAACGATATCTCAAACATTCTCCAGCAAGCACTTCACTGCGATGACGCGTTATACATGTACTTGCTGCCGGAAACTATTTAACTGTTGTGGATTGGGCAGGAGAGCTCTTTGATAAGCTCCCCAGTACAATGGCTTCATTTTTGTTGTGTTCTTGGTAAAGGAAACTGTTTTATCTGCCCCGGAGAGACTCATCTGGTGCATGGAAGATAGAAATACTTACCAGTGAGCCACTCAACACGACGACATTTTATACGTTTTATTCCTGTCACAGCCAGACGACCTAATATTGCTTAGGAGAGTCTTCCCTCTCTTAGCAACTGAATTAGAAGCTAAACGTGGATGAAACAAAGAAATATACCTTTTCACATACTTGTTGAGACATAGTTACATACCTGTATGACATACCTCATACATGAATGACAGAACACATATTCACACTGTCACATATTTGTTCGACCAACCTAACAGAAATGACTGACATAAGTTATGAGACTGAAAGACCTGAACAGCAAACCGACAGTCTGCATAATGTTTGAGACTGTACCAGCTGGAAATTGACTCATTACACACTATCCATTCTTTTATTGTCATTCTCAATTTGCTTACCGTAGTGCATCGTCAATTATTATGTGATCAAATAATCTGTCAAACCATTTTGTTACAGCGTCACTTCATTACAGGGGAATGTCAAAATATGAAAAAACGTGTCAAAGACTGGTGAACTGTCTTTAAATTTCGTTGATGTCCAAACTGTTATGTGACATGGTGTACTACGGGGCACATTATAGTATGTCCATCATAATAATATTGTCAGTTCACCACAATATAGCAGTGTTAGTCCACCACCATGATAACTTCAGTTCACAACAATATAAACAGTGTCAGCAAGCAACAACAAAACATGTCAGCTCACAGCGAACAACGCCATATCAGCTCAATTTTAAAGCGCCGTGTCAGCTCATCACAATTTAACGCCGTGTTAGTGAACCACAGAAAAATCTTTCCACCACATGCCATCAACACCGGAATAAATTAGGTTTACACACCAGAAAATTATGACAAAAATGGAATCGTCAAGGGCCGGCTGAACGAACGCTGCAGCAGGTGTGGTGCTGATTGGCCTGCTGTTAATACTATCAGGACTGCAAGGAAAGCAGATTAGTTCCTTTGTCTCTCATTTAACACACACACACACACACACACACACACACACACACACACACAAAGTCTTCAGCCTAGCCTCTCATCTTTCCAGTCATCCCATTTCATACTCTTGCTCTTTATCTTCATCTCCTCCATCAAGCCACCCCTTTCCACACTCCTCATGTTTATGCATTATTAAATTCCTGGTTGATCATGCTCCCTCCCGTATCCTCGTTTTACCAAGAAAGTGGAACAATTTGTAGTTGAAAAACCTTGGACATGAAGGCTGCACAACCATTTAGCAGTAACACAGGCCTGATACACTTCACAGATCGTCACAACGGAGGAAGTAAGCAACATCCTTCTCTTGCCCTGCAAAACGAAATATTGAAGTGTCAGTTGCTGCTGTGGAATGACGGCATCAAGTTCAGGAAAAACAGATTTCTCATATGAATCACACTTACTTCTCGCGTATGATTAAATTCCTAGCATATGTTCCTCCTGTGTCACCCTGTCCACCAGACTGATGGCGTGGAAGGAAGAGCACACACAATATTGCCGTGGCATACCAATTTAAGTTAAGAGCTACGCCTCAGGAAACTGTGACTCTCGTCGGCCTCGGTTTTACAGTTCAGGTGTTTGAGTACAAGCCGTTGTGAGGTGCTAATGCCGTGATGAGAAACATTAAGATACTCTTATTTTATTTTCCCAAGTGTACCCCAGCGGCATATGACATTGGCCTGGCACATGTTCCTCCTGTGCCACCCTATCCACCAGACTGATGGCGTGGAAGGAAGAGCACACACAATATTGCCGTGGCGCCTTTATTTTGTTGTTAATCCTGTTACTGAAAAGCTCACTTATGTCAAGGATTACAGCAAAGATATGTGCGTCGTATATCTGTGCAGTCCGCCAAGTACTACACGAAACTAATCCCAGTCATGTTATGAAAATAGTCCCTCAACTATGCTGTTTATTAGTCATGGTACTTTGCATTACTGAAATTCATTTATTTTACTGTTACCTGTAGTGTTAAAAATGTAACTGGAAATATACAGCCTAAGCAAGAAGGAGCACTCGGAGTGCAACACCCACGTCCACCATCTGGTGTAAGGGCCGAATATTTATTTGTCTTGTGACCTTGACCTTCTGCAGATTACTCTTCAAATCGATATGCTTCGTTTGTTCATATCCCCTAACCATTCCACAAGCTTTGGTTTAGATCAGATCAAAATGATTTTTTAGTTGATTTTGTCCCGTGACTGATATTTGACCTTTCAGTGCGACCTTGAACTTAGACTGATCCTCAAACTCGAATCTATTCTTGTTTTACCTGAACCCATTCTCAAAGTTTAGTTTACATCGGAGAAAATCAGAACACGTTGATCATGCCATTTCACCTTGACCTTTGGGCTAGCTTCTAAAAAAAAAGATCAGCCCATTAGGTGATCCCCTTACCATTCACAATTATATCTCTCTGTCTATCTATCTATATCTATCTATCTATATATCTGTCTATATATATACATATCTATCTATATATATACATATCTATCTATCTACTTATCTATCTATCTATATCTATCTATCTATCTGTGTGTGTGTGTGTGTGTGTGTGTGTGTGTGTACATCAGACCACAACTATTTCAGATTTTTTACATAGGCTACTGAACTTCACCTTGTCCTGTGATTTCAGAAATGAATAATTTCGTTCTGTTTTTACCCTCAACTCAGCCCCTCAGTTTCTTCTAAACTGGATAAAATGAAGTTTATTTATACGTCAATTTTTTCCTAGCCCAGTGACCTTGACCTCTGACCTATTCATCTAAAAAATAAAAAGTTTACTCACTGGCTGTCTGTGAACCATTTCATGAATTTTGGAATAAATAATAAACATTTATATCCTTGAAGGCTCCTCACATCCATTCATGCTACTTAGGACAGTTTCAGCAGTTATATTCAGGTCAATTCAGGTTCATTACTTTATATTTATCATTCAGGTTCGTTAGATCTGCTGAGCCTCGGGAATGATTTGTGCTTAAGCAAGCAGTCGAAAAGATTTAAAAAAAAAAAAAAAACTGTTAGTAATGAACCCCAAATGATGTTCTGTCTGATTATAAACATGACAGCAGTTACTTAAAAGACTAAATATAAAAGCAGTGCAAATCCCTAATTCTTTATAGTCTTTTTTGGAGTATCTGTGGTTATTAGTCATGGTCTGCCTGCATCCCACATTACAGAGTGCAGTCGGCAACAATATAGGAAGGCTAAACACAATCCATCTGACTCATTTGGTTCAGAATTATCTTCAAGAAAAGTGAATTTGAATTCCACTTTGTAGTTTAAGTATCCGACCGTAAGTGTTACATCAAAGAATCAGAAACGGCATGTCTGGGTGGATTATTTATGTTCGACTTAATTTATAGGTATTTGACTCGGCATGTTCACCGGTGATCCAGCCAGTTCAAAACAGATCCATGAACCTTTTCAACCCGGGAACATCATTTTTTATTCTAGCTGTTTCCTGATGGTTTAGCTTTTTTTAAATAGAATTTTCGAATTTCTGGGGTTAGATATTGTGTTCATCTAACCCTTGAAGATTGATGAGTTCTCCCCCAGGCTAAATGAAGTTGGTTGGATGTAGCAAGACGGAACAAAAAATGATAACGCCACTGAATTGCAGTTGTTAATTTTAGTTCCAGTTAGGTTCACTCAGGCAAGATCAGTTTAATTTTGGTCAATTTAAATTCATTCTAGATATCAAGTTTCATCGAATTCAGGCCCATGTAGATCAATTCGGCCATATTTTGGGGAAGGCGGTGGCTGAAGAGGCGGCCTGCAGTCCTAGTGGACCCAGGTTCGAATCCCGGCTCGGGCAGGGAACAGTTTAAGGATTTGAATTTCATAAAATGCAGACTTTCCTGATCTCCCAGATGACCTGCCGACATGTCATGAAAAGACCCCCTGCTAATACCAATACGTCAGTCCCGTATGAGACAGCCCTAGCATGTATTCAATATGGACGGTGGGTGTTAGCGCCGAAGTGGTGACATATGAAGGTGTAGGAGGATTACTTGGCCTTGGGATAAGCCACTGCCCCCGAGAAATAGATCCTGAAGCCTTTGCCCAGAGTCGGACACATAAAAAAAAAAAAAAAAAAAAAGGTCCCTAATGGAACTTCATAACTTCAGGTCTTGTGGATTGGCTGGTATGCTGCAAGTCAAAGGCAGATCAACTGTGGAATTTTCTTCCTTTGTCTACTCCATTGTCCACACAGGGAAAATAAGAATTTTTTTTTTCAGCAAACAGATCACAGAAAGTTGAGAAAAATTTATGTACAGTATATAAAAAATAGTCTTCGTACCAAAGAAACTGAAAATACCGACAACGAAAATTTTCGTAGTATAAACACAAGTAAGTTTAAAACAGAAAATCATGTGAAAATAGCTCTGGCATAATATCAGGTGCTTGCTTATTTATCTTACGTTTCGACTTGACCGAAAATAAGGAAAGTACAATATCGAAGACTGTCCATCTTTTCACAGTGTTTGAAGTATTGCTTATTAATTTCCTAATATACAGGTAAATGGGACATAACAATGTTCAGCAAGTATTTAATGTAACGTTAAAGCTGTTTTCAGACGATGATTATCAATTTTGAAAGTGATCAATGCCAGTACTACAAAACAGTCACGATACTATAACATTTATCAGTGTAGAGTTTTTTCCCGCTTCCTTTTACCCAAAACTCACAAGTGGTCAATTAAATCGAGGTCTAGTGTGTGCTTTCTCTCTCTCTCTTTCCCCTCAAATCACCTTTCTTCAGCTTGTTAGCTCTGTCCCTGTTGAACCTTTCAGGGAGATCCAGGTTCTTTTGAACCACATATCAACCGGGATAATGAGGTACTCGAGGCGAGGCCTTCGGGGTTTTGCTAATAATGAATGTCCGTGGAGCCTCCTCGTCGGTGTGATCGTGGATTGGAGTGGGTTTTAGACACATTTCGGAAAGTAAACTGTTTTCCTCGTCACATTTCACTAAACTCCAGATTGAAGGTATCAGCCCCGAAGGCCTGATGGTACACACTCTTTATATATCAGGCGTTCATTACAATGCAATAGGTTTTCTCCAAGAAATCGTGATTATATTCGTGGGATTGGTTGTCTATAAGGACCTTTTCAAAATCTAAAATGTCTTCTTCTCTGTTTTCCTACTTTCATGACTGAAGATAGATTTTAAATATTCTTGAACGTGTACACACACACACAAAAAAAAAAATAAATAAATAAATAAAAAAATTGCCCTATCAGATACATTTCAAAATATGATTTTTTTTTCTTACTGATATTTTCCTATAACTGAACATAATCATCAGATATGAATCGTGATATTGGTGATATTATTTTGATCGAAATTTACAATCTTCATTTTAAAATCTGTACCATGTTTAAGTGTATTTGTGCTTTGGTGAAGTATGTTCTTGGTCTGTTAGGCACTTTTTCTAATTGCAAAATATTTTCCTTGAAGAATGCCTCCATTTCTGAACAGAGAAAGTTTCCTAAAGAACATTGATAGGTCAAGTTCTTATGGCAAACTTCGTAGCACCTCATCTTTAGTTATTAATTTTCATATTATTTTAGTATATTATTTTTTGGCTAAACAAAATTGAACGCTATCAAGTGAGGGTAGACACATACATCAGAGAGAAGACATCATCGCAGTGTATATCGTGGTACCAACGCTCTAGCATGATGAATTTGTCCAAAGATATTCAGTATATTTTGTTTTCTGGGCGGAGGAAAATGCAAGGAGAATCCTCGACAACTTGCCACGAACAGGAACCTTCTCACCACACTAACAGAAACATGATTGTAAGTCATCACTTTCCTCAACCCGCCAATAACTAAGACAGTCGGAATTCATCACACGTATGATTGTGGGTCAAAGTGCGGAGAAAAATGCACGACGTTGGTATGCATGATATTTCAAAGCTGTTATTGATAAAAGCAAGAAGAAAGCATGTGATATGTTCTGCAGTGTTACTGGAAGGACCATAAATTCATTATGCAGTTCAAATGTATTTGTGTGTAAAAAATGAGGAGGAATATGTTTGATGACCACCTCCACTGATCCACCTGTTGCAGTATATGGCGTGCCGTCACCGCAGTTTTTTGAGAGCTGGCCGCAGAAGAACCAGTGTTTGTAAACGGGAGGCAAGTGGCAAATCAAGAGATGAAGTTCCGAAGCAGAACCAGACTATCCTACTGTCGACAAGATATGAAATTTACTGAGTTAACGCCATCTAACGGAGGCATCTGGCAATGCTCTCAGCTGCAACGGGGAGTCGCCGAAACAATACACATCAGTGAAATTTAACTTGTTGCAATATGTCTGTCCTTACCTTCGTCGTAGAACATCAGTTATATGACGGCGGTGCAGGTTTATTTTTCCTCTTCTTTTGCTAGTATGACGTTTTTTTTTATTTAGCCATCGCCATGCTCAAACTGGCCGGCCTACAAAGCTTAAATTTCACTGGATATATAACAACCAATCGCTGCACCACCTACCACAGTTCATACGAGTATGTAACTCATCTACCCCTGTCTGCCCATCCCACCCTTTGCACTCACATCAAGAGAATTCTGTTTCCACTGCCAGCGTCACCAGTCATACACCCATCTTTACATGGTGCAGTCATCCCGCTTTTCACCACCATCTTAACTTATCCTACCAACTCGTCTCTTTTCGCTCCACCCATATAATGTTTCCCCCACATTTGGCTTGTACCATGCCAATCCACAAACAACACTCGCCTCAGATTCGACTCTCAGCTAACCAGCATCTCAGTCTATCCGACATACTTCTGTCCACCTGCCCCACATATTTATGGTTTGGTGTGATGAATATTACCAGCATCTCACAACGTCTACCTTCAGAGAATATACAGTACTTGCCTTGGTGTAGCTTGGCATCTGCTGCTATCCCAGACAATCCCGCCAACTTGTCTTCGCCTACTCTACTCCTTCTAGTCCGAAATCTATCAATCCGTCCATAGCCAGACACCATAATCACGTAAAGGGTGGCCGTTTGTCTTTGAGTTAGTCGTTTTACAAGGAGGGACACCAGCCCTCCGCCATACCACTTGCTGACACGTTGGGAAAGCGTATGGGTTGGTTATTTGGTTACCACCCAGCTTAAATGATTTCCTGGCTAACAGGAAACCATGTGGCTTGTTGCGCAATGTAAAGTCACCTAAAAATGTAAGAATAATGATAAAAAGTGATAGGAAGGATGGAAGAAATAGGAAGAGAGGAGGACAGACACAGAAAATGAATGATAAAGGTGAAAGAAGAAGAGCAGCATTATACCGAGTGCGCAAATGATGGTCGCCGCCACCTAACACCAGCACCATCTACAACTAAGATTGAAATACTGAAACTAAATCGGTATCGAGGAGATAACTCTCTACCGTGCCGTCATTTTCTTGTACTTCTGTGACATATCTACTATTAAGGCCGGACATCTCACAAAACAATTGTTTAAGTTCTGTGCATAAATATAATTCAGTAACAGACACAAACTCCCTCTCTCTCTCTCTCTCTCATCAGCAGTTTTCAGAAAATTTAGTTATCAACACTTTTACACAAAATTTTTAGGCAGGATCTGCTCTGGTGCTTCACGTAATTAACGAGAGTCGATAATGACCTAATTAAGTCGGGGTAAGGAGATCAGATAAGTGGCAGTGTCGGCCGTAACGTCAAAGCCAGGCTGGTGGCTCCTGCACTTGACCAGAATTTAACTCTTTCATTATGGTGGCATCATCTAGGTTTTGTTCTTGGTACAACAAGTTTAATTAGCACAAGGGAAACTTCTAATCGATGGACTTACATATAAAGTTGAATTGCGTTACGAGTACTAGCCATATTCACACAGAGGAGTTACATTTAAAGTTGAAGTGTGGCTTTCTTACTAACCATATACTAATTTAGCGAAGTTACATTTTAACCTGAATTAGTGCTTTCTTATTCACGGAGTTATATTTAAAATTTAAATGATACTTCGCTACCAGACGTTTCTCTTTATCAGAAAATTGCCAATTGTCAGGAAGAATGAAATAAACGTATTAATAAAGGAGTAAAGAGTCGTGTGGTTTGGTAGATGTAACAATGTACTTTACTGAACTTCACAAAAAACAGGAACATTTACTTCTTCTGTAATGATATGTTCATTATACAATACTGTCAAGTATTAATTAGCGATTTTTTTTTCTTTTCTTTTTTTTTTTTTTTGCTGCAAGGCATATACGGAGGAGGGGTTAAGAAGTTGAAAGACCTAATATTAGGAGATACTGAGAAATTAACGGCACTGTGCTTCAGTCATGGTAAGACCAGAGTGTCAGTTTTATTTTTTTTTATGCTAGGAAGAAGGAACCAAAGGCCATGAGCCCGCAATAACAGTTCCCTCCAAGGAAAAACAAAATACAATAGAGAGCCAAATTCAAGATCCGATCATTTCGAGATGCCTGGACACATTGCGTTTGAAAGACTGGAGATCATAGGCAGCAGGAAATACAGACAGAGGGAGACAGTTCCAGAGTTGACCTCTTGCATTATAGAGTTGGACAGTAAAGGGATGAGAGTTTACGGCTAGGAGGGTGCTACGCGCCCGTCGTAGAGGTGGAGGAATGCATGCAGACAGTTCAGAGGAGCAGTGACCATTAAAGTAGCGATAGAAAAGAGATACCCTGTAAAGATGCAACAGTGCAGCGAAGAGACAGGTTGAAGAGAGTCAGTAAGAGGAGGAGAGTTAATGAGACGAAAAGCCTTTGACTCCACCCTATTGAGAAGAGTTGTATGTGGGGAGCCTCCCCACACATGAGAGTTGTACTCCACACAGAGGGGGATAAAACCCCTGTATAGAGTCAACAATTGTGCAAGGGTAAAGAAAGAGCGGAGTCGACTTAGCACACCCAATCTCTTGGAAGCAGATTTTACAAGAGATGTATTATGATCTTTCCAAGATAAGTCCCGAGTAAATAAAACCCCAAGCATGTTCAAGGATGATGCAGGATTAAGCTGAATATTATTAAACATTAGTGGGTATACCTCTGGAAGATTTTGTCGGGTTGATAGGTGTAAGAGCTGAGTCTTAGATGCATTAAAAATAACCAGATTATTTTTATTTCAGTCAGAGATGCGAGCCAAGTCAGACATTAGGTGTGCCATAGCCTCATCCCTTGTTTGTTGAAGTAACTGCTGAGATGGGCGTTGTGGGAACCGAATGGAAAGGTGAAGGGTGGAGTCATCAGCGTATGAGTGGATAGGGTTAGATGTACAGCTTAGAAGGTCATTGATGAACAAAAGGAAGAGAGCTGGTGATAGGACAGAGCCCTGAGGAACACCACTGTTGATAGATCTAGGAGAAGAACGATGGCTGTCTACAACAGCAGCTATAGAACGACCAGAAAGGAAGCTAGCGATGAAGGTACAGATAGAAGGATAGAAACCGTAGGAGGGCAGTTTGGAAATTAAAGATTTATGCCAGACTCGATCGAAAGCCTTTGAGATGACAAGAGCAATGGCAAAGCTTTCGCCAAACTCCCGAAAGGAGGATGACCAGGAGCCTGAAAGGTAGGTGAGAAGATCACCAGTGGAGCATCCCTGACGGAACTCGTACTGACGATCAGAAAGAAAGTTGTGATAGGAAAGATGCCTTAAAATTTTTCTACTGAGAATTGACTCGAAAACTTTTGAAATACAGGACGCTAAAGCAATTGGACGATAGTTGGAGGGTTGGGAGTGGTCACCCTTCTTTGAGACTGGCGGAATGAGAACAAACTTCCAGCAAGAAGGAAAGGTACAAGTTGACAGACAAAGGCGAAAGACTTTGCCTAGGCAGGGTGTAAGCACAGAAGCACAGCTCTTGAAAACAACAGGAGGGACCCCATCAGGCCAATATGCCTTGTTAGTATTGAGGCCAAGGATGGTAGAAAATACATCAGCTGAAGAAATTTTAATGTCAGCCATGAGGAAGTCAGAGGGGGGAAGTGATGGAGGAACAGAACCGGAATCGTCTAAGGTAGAATTGGAGGAGAAAGTCTGTGCGAAGTGATCTGCTTTATCAGTAGAAGAAATAGCTACAGAACCATCAGAGTAGAAAAGAGGAGGGAAGGATGATGAGGTAATGTTGTTAGAAAGGTTTTTGGCAAGGTGCCAGAAGGAGCGGGAAGTATTCGAGTTGGAGAGTTGAGAGCATTTAGTACGGATGAAATAATTTTTAGCAGAGCGAAGAACAGTCTTAGCACGATTCCAGGCAGAAACGTAAAGATGATGTGATTCAGGGGTGTGTTGGCTTCGGTACCTTTTGTAGGCCCTCTCCTTGTTGCGGACAGCATTAGAACAAGCGTGATTAATACAAGGCTTTCTTGCGTTAGTCAAAGGATATGAGAAAGGAATGTATGCTTCCATGCCCAAGAGAATAACCTCCGTAATGCGCAAGGCACACTCAGATTGCTCCCGGCCATGGAAGCAATAATCATTCCAGGGAAATTCAAAGAAGTACTGCCCGAGGGCTTCCCAATCCACGGCTCCAAAATGCCACAGATGACGTTTCCCTGGAGGGTCCACAGGCGGTACCAGAGTGATAGGACAGGTTAAGGTGATAAGCTTGTGATCGGAGGAGCCCTACGGAGAGAAAAGATTAACAGTGTAAGCAGAAGGATTAGTTGTAAGGAAGAGGTCAAGTATGTTGGAGCTCTCTCCAAGGCGGTCTGGGATACGGGTAGGGTACTGTACAAGCTGCTCTAGGTCATTAAGGATAGAAAAGATGTAGGCTTGTTCACCAGGTGGATCAGTGAAAGGAGAGGAGAGCCAAAGGTGGTAGTGAACATTGAAATCTCCTAGAATGGAGATTTCAGAGAAAGGAGAAATGGATAGAATGTGTTCCATTGTAGAAGTAAGATAGTCGAAGAATTTTTGATAGTCAGTAGAATTAGGGGATAAGTAAACAGCACAGATATATTTAGTCAGAGAATGACAGGAAAGCCGAAGCCAGAGTGTAGAGAATTCAGAAGAATCGCGTTCAGGAACACGAGAGCAAGATAAGTCGTTGCATATATATACACAACATCCACCTTTGGCTTTGAAATGAGTATAGAGAAAGTAGGAGGACACAGAAAAGGGTTTGCTGTCAGTTGCCTCAGACAGCTGTGTCTCAGAAAGAGAAGGTGAGGTTTAGAGAAGGAGAGGTGGTGCTCAACAGAGCGAAAGTTAGAGGAAAGGCCCCGAATGTTGCAGAAACGAAGAAGAAGAGAGTCAGACAGTGGTTCCAGGCACCTCAAGTCGTCACCGGGAGAGGGGCGGAAGATGGGGGAATTTTGTTCCCCCCCCCCCTGGGAACTCCGAGGCTGGGTGATGAGACGCCATAATTTTTTGAATTTTGAAAAAGGAAGTGTAGTGTGTACTGTGCATGTAGTTTGGTGTAGCCGTTAGAGAAATTTGTCTTGGAGAGCATGCTGGCCTACTCTCTGTGTAACTGAGACACTGAAAAAGTTCAGCAAAGGGGGATGGTCAGGAACTAGTCCTGAGGGCTGATGAAACGGGAGCTCCAGCACTCCCTGTCATCAGCTTTCCATCCACCTCGGGAGTACTGCCCTGCTCGACTGGTGCTACAGTCTACTCCTCATTGGGAAATATAAATTTATCAAATCAAGTTTAACTAATGATCCACAAGACCCACCAACATGCCATATAAATGTGCCGCTGCCAACAGCACACAGATTCTGGATGAGACAACCGTACACTGTATTGAATAGGATCGGTGGGAATTCGTGAAAAAGCAGTGCTAAGAGAAACTGCGCGGCACGAATGGAACTGGGACCATTAGGGAACGGACTGTCACGCCTATGCCAAAAGTTGGAAACACACACACACACACACACACACACACACACACAGCATTCCTGACAAGCATTCCTAAAACATAACAAAGATGGAAAATGTCTGACCTCTTTAATGGTTGGCGACTGGAATATGGAACGTGGGTTGCAGATTAATGTCCATCCAATATTATTTTGTTCGTTTGCCCTTTCGTTATATCGAAAACAACGCACTTTTAGGCTAAGTAAAACCGTCTGACGGCAGCCCGAAAAAATGGTCTAAGTAAAAAAAAAAAAAAAAAAAAAAAAAAAAAAAGGAAAAGGCTCTGTAATGTCAAATTTGCCACCAGTGCATGACGCAACGGGAAAGCAATATACTCAGCGCTAATGATCCTCATATGTACAACTAAAGCGCGCCTTGTGAGCGCGTGAGGAGAGAGAGAGCGTTTGTATATACCATAATTTCATCTTGGTGTAAACTTTCATTTTTGGTGGGGTACCTGAACAATAACAGAAGAAATATTGAGTTCTTTTTTTCTCTCTGTCACACACACACACACACACACACACACACACACACAAACGCTGATTCAAATATAACTCCCACTCTCGCTTCGCAAGAGCGGATGAAATAACTTTTACTGATACAATGCAGTAATGCAGTACAGGAAAATAAAAATGTGGATGAACAAAATGGTATAGTTACAGCGTTGCGTCTGGTGAAGAATGACTGATTAGGGACAAATATTAGTGATATGGTACCAATGAGCGTAATAAGGGAATGGTGAGGATGGCCAACTTCATGCTGTATAACCTCACACCACAAAGTTGTTACCGGTATAAGGAACGATTCATCACGTAATACATTTTACAATTTCAATTTCTTGGCTGGCTTCCTGTGAGAAAAAGTAGGATTACGTGAAATTAACTTGTGTACCTGAAACTGCCTCTCCGGGATGTGGAGTAGACTCGAGGGAGCTGTTCGTACGCTTTAGGCTGCAGTGAGTTAGGACCGCGTTCTGTGGGGGGGGGGGGTAGGTGGATTTATATTTTACTGCAGGTTCATGTTACTTGTACCACTTATTTTTATTATTTCCAGGCACAGGGTAACCTTACTCAGTGCAAGTATCAGCTTTTTTTTCTATTATTTAAAGTGATTAAAAAAAAAAAAAAACTATTTCATGGGTAGCATTAGTACATAACACGAATTTTGTTTCCAACCATATACTAAATTAGAATCATTTTTCCCGAAAGGTGTAAACTAGTATTAGTGTTAGTTCCTTAACTGATAATAACTAATAATATTCACATATCCCTTCAATAATAATAATAATAATAATAAATTGCCTCTTTAGTTTTTACATCTTTCCATTAAACTCATCTGCAGCTCATGTTTATTTTCATACGATATACTTTAAGGTATTTTTCGACAAATATAACACCGAACAAAACAAACTGCTCCTATTCTTTCATGTATTATTATTATTATTATTATTATTTTTTCAGAAACAGGTCAGTATACTGTAGTGTGCATTATACATTTAAATTTCAAAATGCCCTGGAACCTCGAGATCAGCTGTGAAAATTGGAAGGTGGTGGCGACGATCATCCACACACTTAATGTAGCGCTGCCTACTTCTTCCTGTATCATTTTTTTCTGTGCCGACTTTCCTGTCTTTCTACTTGTCAAATCTTTCTCGTCCCTAATTATCATTCTTCTTTCCTTTTCGGATGGATTTACATTGAGTGACAAGCCTAATTGTTTCCTATAAGCCAGGAAACCATTTACAGCGCTGAGTGGTAACCATATAACCAGCCCATACATGTATTCTACGCATCAGCAAGTGGGTTGCCAGAGGGTTAGTGCCCCTCCCCATAAGACCACTAACTCAAACGGCCACCCCTTTGCGGGATTATGGCGTCTGGCTATAAATAGATAGATAAACAGAGTCATTTGAAAGGAAGTTGGCGTCCTTCAGAGTCGCTGTAGGACGCACGTGCCCGAGATATTTGTAGGTTTTCTAAAACTTCAGGGACCGAACTGTCTCCCACCACGCTGGGATGCCAAACATTGCCGCCTCCTTCAAGCCTGGCGGTTGCCACGCGTTACCTGATGTTGCATTCTTTTACTGTCGGACAGATTGTCCCTCTAATGAACAGGTATGTGCTAAATAATGGCTCGAATACTACAACATTAATTTTAGACAGTCTTGTGTCACAGTTCCAAAGCCAATCTGTGGATATTACAGACTCTGTGTTTAGAGACTGTAAATGTATTAGCCTACATGGCAAAAGCATGCTTGCGATAAAGTAACATCCAAGAGAATAGTCATGTGATGCCGATGGCAGAACCTGTGATCAAATTTAAGTTTACCAAAAATACAGTAGTTCTGGATTATTTTGATTTCTTTAAATCATGTATTTTAATGGTTCACTTACATGGTGCTAACCTAAAAATAGGAAATGAGGATCCAGATATTGATAATAAAGGATAAATGATTGTCACGATTATCTTCATCCCTTCTTTCAACGAAGTGGTATGAAGTTAATAAATAGTACTGGAAAGGCGGGTAAAACATGCCATTCCACCACCATTTTTTGTATTGTTTATTTGAAAGGAGATGACAGAAGGATTATAGGAAAAGTTGTTGATATATAGAATACAAAAGAAGGAACTGAAAACCTGGCTGATGACAAAAGCTTCGTCGAGAGAGAGAGAGAGAGAGAGAGAGAGAGAGAGAGAGAGAGAGAGAGAGAGACGGAATGGATGGAGAGAAAAGGAAAAATCTGGAGAGCACAAGAGGTTGGACGCAAAAGGAATATGGAAGGAAGCCAAGAACTTGGAGAGGAAACAGCAATGATAAGAAGGAAAGAGGATGCGAAAAATAGAATCGATAAGAAGTATGAAGATGATAACAAGGAAAGAGGAAAAAGAAAGAAGAAAACTCGAAAAATATACTGATAGGTATGCAGAAGGACGGGAGAAGATGTAGGAAATTATATTGGGTTAAATTAGGCGTGATAACACAGGACTGACGGTGACGACATGCAAGATATACTGAAAGGATGTATTGTTTCCATGGGGAAGAAAGATGAAAACTGCCTGGGACATTCAGGAGCCCAGGGTAGGAGAGGATACCTGAATAATGACAGATTTGGTGAGAAAGAGGGTGAAGCTGGCTAGGTTGTGAGAGGTATGTAGGAGATGCGAAGGACTACATTAGAATAGGGACAATTTAACGAAATGACAGGTCGATCTGCTTGCAGATGGAGAGAAAAGAGAGGCCTACGTTAAGATAAGAAGCATGATAATGTCAGGAGATGATGGGAAAGAGAAAGATACACTAAAATTTTGCTGGGTGAAACATGAAGGAGAGAAGAAGGAAAAGTGAAGAAAATGAGGCATAGGAAAAAGATAAGAGTATTGATTCTTGGACATTATATGATTCAGAGAAGAAAATGTTGAATGACACAGCCACACAGACCTTTTAAAAAAACATAGGACTTACTGATTATATTCTAAGTGTTTTTATTATTATTATTATTATTATCATTATTATTATTATTATTTCATCTAGACATTCTTTATAAATTTGTTGCCGCAACAGCTAATAATAAGGCAATGTAATACTTTGGTCCACCTAAATTGGTCTGACCACACATTTTTACAAAATGGTTGCCTGTGGCCATTAGCTAATGGGTTGCCCACCGCGGGTCTATCATTATGATAAACAATAGCCGTTGCCAAAGGTGGGAAAGAAGTGGTAAGGAGAGACCGGCAGAAAATGGCTCAATACAGACGCAAGGAAATAAGTGAACAATAATAACACTGGCATGTTGTGTAAGGGAAAACTGCCGTGCTTTGTTTTCCATCTCTTACTCCATTTGAATTTACAAATTACAGGATTATTTTTCTACAGTGTTTCATTACTAAGTCAGCACTCACTATTTTATTTTTGTCCTCTTCAGTGGCTTTCCAGTGAATTTTCTCTTTTAGAATTTATTGTTGTATATTAATTTTCCATTCTGATAATTCATTATTCAGCATTAATCTGCTATATGTTATATATCTTATTTTCACCCACAAACTTCACACAATCCCTTAGCTACGATGACGACTGTTATAGTTTTTCTGCCTCCAAGAATTTTACTCAGAAGGACATTTTGAAATGTAAAGCTCATATACAAGCATTAATGATCCGTTTGCATCAATCAGATCTCCCACAGAATGAATATAATTGGCAGGAGACAGAAGGAATTTACTAAAAATGACATCATCATCCTAAGGAGTTAGTGTATTCAGTAACCAACAAAGCCTCTTCTCACATTAATTTCTCATTCATTTCCCATATTTCCTACACAGGCTTTCCTCTCACCACCCTCAACAATATCTCAAGTTCACCTCCTCCCTCGTCTGGCTCAGCCTTCCCCACACACGGTTGCCTCACCCTACAGCGAGGCACTTACAATATGGCCATCCACTTTCCCTTCCATAGTGCTTTATTGCACAGTTATATTTCGTAGCTTTCTTCCTCCTCACTTTTCTCCATCTCGCACCTCTTTACGCATTATATTTATTTTTCAGACGTCCCCTCTACCGACTGATTTATGTGTCTGAAATGTTTAGTCGGATTCTTTCTCATCCTTTCTCTATTCAGCGAGAGTCTTTCCTTCCATTACTCATTTCTCTGGGATTCATTCTAATCTCTAATCTGTCTCTCCTACTATTGAGTCACTTCTTCTTGACACTTTTTCTAGATTATCTCTCTGGTACCTTTGTAATGAACTGTGTAAAACCTCTGTGGTAACGTATTAGGCCTGGGTTCGATTATTATTATTATTATTATTATTATTATTATTATTAGTAGTAGTAGTAGTAGTAGTAGTGGTAGTAGTAATAGTTCAGTTCAGTTCAATCGGCTTGATACATACAAAATAATACAATTCATCATCATAGAGGTAATAACAGTAGCAGCTGCAGCAGCACTGTATAAGCAGCAGCAGTAGCAGTGGTACATACATAATTATACAAAATACTGTATGTATGCACATTACATAGTAAGTGGTGTGCTGTACGATTATTTATTTAAAAAAAATCTCATTAAAGACACGAGGGCATCACAGACACACACATTATTATCCTATTAGAGAAAAGTAGCATCAATAAAATAAAAAAAAAAACTGTCCAAGGTAGTAGTACTACTAGTATTAGTAGTAGTATTTTTCTTATTATTACCAGTATTAGTATTATTATACAAATCTAGAAATGAGCCCCAATGAAGTGTCATGACTATCCCTGAATAACAAATGTAGCTGCGCGAAAAAAAAAAAATAATATATATATATATATATATATATATATATATATATATATATATATATATATATATATATATATATATATATCTCATCAACCCAATAAAAAGGAATTAGTCATGGCTGAAACACCATTCTTTTGTCAATATTTACTACATCAACAGCAGGACTGTTCACCACTTACACACACATGGGATAGAACACTATAAAGATAGTAAACAACGCTCCGTCACGGCTTACCTGGTCATGCAAAAAAGGGCTGTGGAGTCGATAAATCCCACTCATAACTGTGATTGTCAAATTTCGTTTTAGTTATTACACCTGAGTACACTTTTTTTTTTTTTCGTAGTGACCTAGACGTGCTGCTGTAGCGACGGTAGCAGGGAGGAAAAAAAAAAAAAAAAAATCACCTTACTTCTGACCCAGCATGCCGCGTCTCCAAATGTGTAATTCAGGATATATAGCGGGATGAAATTCATTTCTCTAAGATCCTGCTGCTTTTGACAACTAATATTATTGTGCTGGTGTACTAATTCGTTTGCCATTTTGACCCATGTGTAAAGCTTTGTACAGTTGCTTTTGATTCGTCTATTTTGTATTTACTAGAGTAATGAACATTGCTAATTAGTCTTGATCATTTTTTTTTTTTTTGCCTATCGACCATTGAGGCCAAAGCCCCTTGTCATTAAGGCCGTGTATATATATATATATATATATATATATATATATATATATATATATATATATATATATATATATATATATATATATATACACACCTCTCTGAATATACAGTATATAGACACACTTTCATGAACACGTGTATTGTAATTGTTACATTGTAGTAACATTGTAGTAATACATAATTGTAATATTTTATGAATTGTTACATAATATTGTGGTAATGCATAATTGTGTTGGCCTTATAATTGTAGTTACATTTTGTTAATGCAACTTACATAATTGTGTTGGCCACCAAATGTCACAATAACTTTGTAGATGCTTGTAGAGATGTTTTGTAGATTAGTTATACATATATTAGACTTGTGGACGAGCGGTTGTTATACGTGAGTAGCTTTGTACGTAGATAATCTTGGTTCCCTTTTTGTCATGCAATGACAGGAGAGGTAAAGAATAGTATGGGACTATTTTTATTTGTCTTGGAAATATTAACAAAGTCTCTCACACACGAGTGAAGTATAGAGTCCCGCTAGCTACCTCCCTGTCTCGCTCTCTCTCTCTTCTCTCTCGCCCATGTTGCTAGGCTCGTTCTTCCTACTACCTGCCGGTTCTATGGCCTGTCTCCTTCTGCCCTCTGCTTTCTAATTCTGGTGAAGCAGGGGTCGTGTCACGTGTGTTACACTGTGGTTGGAAAGTTCTAGAAACCTGTGTGTGAGTATGTGTGTATGTCACTAGGCTTTGTTCGTATGCTATCTCGCTGACACACTACCTACATCATCCCCTGACTTGCTACTTCCTGTGTATTGTCAACATTTCCTCAGTTAACTTGCAAGATCATTTCCCTTTCCCAGGCATGCCTGGAGCTCCGTCCATCCATCTATTTATCTATCTATTATGATTTGTAATTATAATATGGAGTCCTGACACACGTAGATATACGGTATATATAATATTTTTTTTTTTTTTTTGCATTTTTATTATTTTTTTGTATTTTTTTTACTTTTTGACCTAACGTTATTTATAAACAAAAATACCTAATCTAAAGACCTTAAAACTAATCACCTAACAGACAAATCGCTGACCTATACTAAATCCTAAAAAGACAAATAGCTGAACCTACAGTAATGATTAAAATAAAAATACCTCGACCAAGAGAACACCATCGACCGCAGATATGTAACGCCTTTCTACATTACAGAACTGCAATGTAGTTTAAAAGTGCAAGTACTGAGTGGTAAATGGGTGTGTATTCATTTACTTAAAAATGATTTGTAATCTCTTTCGACAGCTGTTGTAAGTAACGCTGGGGCTTTTCAGTGTCGTTTAACTTGATTCTTGGTAATGTTTTATTACCACGGTGTGATCTTTGTTCATATCTCATTAGTTATCAGTTATATTCCACAATGCCTTATGTATACTTAGCAGAAAAATCGCGACCATAGGCAGGATACATTGCTTTTGACAACCAGTGTATTGGAAGGTGTGTGTTTTGTAGTACTATATACAAAGTCATGACTTTCATTACGGTGGAGGTGAGGAAAATCTCATGAGTGCTGAGAGTACACAAAATTCAGAACGGACTCTAATCAAAGCAGAAATTTAACATGTTGTACAATAAACTGTAGTTTTAATTTTAGAATTTCCAAGTGATGTAAACAATAGTTACGTGTCATGGCTAAGTACACGACTGAGCTAGAGTTTGGTGATGATGGTTCCTTTAATACTACATGTAGAATGAACGTGAGAGGATCGAAGGGATGAACGTGAAGGAACGGCTAGATGCAGCGAAACCAGGGTGAAAAAGGAGCAGAGTAAAAAGTGCTGAAAATAGCGGAGAAAAGGAGAGACTGAGAGATTTTAGCGGGGAACGTAATCTCTTTCCATTTTCTTCCTGATTAATCTCTTACGTAAAACTCTCTCTCTCTCTCTCTCTCTCTCTCTCTCTCTCTCTCTCTCTCTCTCTCTCACACACACACACACACACACACACACACACACAGAAGGCCAGAGGAGCCGTAAGTAACAGATGTATATGTGAGCGAAGGATGGACACAAAAAACTAATCAAATGAAAGGGAAGATAATAGAAGAATCGACAATGAAAAATAGAGGGACTGGTTTTCTAATGAACTGAACAGACCCCCAAACATTTCTAACAATTTACTTTTGTATATTGCTGGTTCCTACTCTCTCTCTCTCTCTCTCTCTCTCTCTCTGGGTGTATCGATAACAAACGTTTGACTGTACAGAATTTCTGTGCTGAATAAAAGCGTCGGGCGTGAACCGGAATAGAATATCAGAGCTTTAGTAAAATTACAGTTTTCACGTCGATAAACTGTGCCTTTTGAACTGCATTATATACAAGTGTCCTCAGTAGCCAGTCAGATTTTAAGCTAAGTACCTGCAAATTTATTTTCTTGACTGAATATTTCTCTGGAGGCAAGTGAGTCTGTGTGGCACTGAAAGATGAGCTAAAGTTTGTGGTTGTCAAGCGCCGGTGAATAATATAAGGCATGCACAAGTTTATGACAGTTTCCCTCCAATGAGAACTGAGGTTTGGTGACTGGGTGGGTAGGAACAAAACAAATAATAGCAAGAGAAGGAGAATATAAAGAGGAGAGTGAGTTAATTTTCATCATTCTAATCGAGACACTGAGCAAACCGCAGTTGTTCAAGAATTCTCCTGTAAATCGTTTTCTATTGTTCCTCTACTGGGAAGGCTTCCTCCTTAACCTGCTGTCGTCCTACATCCATCATTTTACCTTTCCTCTAAGGATTAAGGCACACTGTGGTCTGACATGCCACGCCTCTTTCGTCTGTCCCATCTCCTATCCAATACATCTGTCTTTAGTCCCGGGTGCGATGCTGGGACAAGAACTAATGTGCCTGGTGCGTTGAATGAGTGGGTTAGCTTCATTGCTATGTTGCAATTGTGATGTTAAAGTAAGTTTTTACATATATTTGTTCGTGTTTGCACCTGGTCAGTTGTACAAGTGACGTACAGTGTAGTCTCTGACACAGACGAATATTACTATTACTACACTTCGACTCTACACATACGTGCAGTACCCTCGCTGCTGGCACACTTTTCCTATTTGTGTTTTGGTCGCATGGAGAGGGATAACTGTGAATGATACTCTATCCAAGGAGATGGTCCTGTCAAACAGATAATTCAATACACTCCTCTAAGGTAACTTATTACCACTGCTCTCACTCTTGACTCTGTTTTCCAAAAAAAAAAAAAAGTCCAAGCTTCATTTCCATACGTTTGTGCATTACAGCACTGACATGCAACAACTGCATTATTTTCAGACTCACTTCCCTATTCGTTGTCACTGCTCTCAGTGTACATGACCTGCAACGCTTCATTCCCAGTGTTCCCCTTCTCTTAGTTTGTTTCACTAAACGCCCATCCTTGGTCATCATACTACCAATATACTGAAGACTTGAAATTTTCCGTTTTTCAAACCCTTTAGACTCACTACGCACTCCTTTCGAAATGTTGAAAGCTATTAATTTATTCTTTGCTGCATTAACTTTCAAATTTCGTTACGTACATACAGTTCGACTCCCCCCACCACCTCTCTCTCTCTCTCTCTCTCTCTCTCTCTCTCTATATATATATATATATATATATATATCTATATATATATATATATATATATATATATATATATATATATATATATATATATATATATATATATATATATATATATATATATATATATATATATATATAAAACAGCCGCTGAAAAATAACATCTTTGTTCCAGTCAACCTTCAGACAGTTTCAGTATGTGATTAAGCTACCATATATTATTACCTTTTAAGTGTTACAAAAAAAGAAAATAGCACTATGAGAGTGCATTACCCTCACCCACCAGTTGGTCCAAGGGATAAATATTTGACTTTGACCTGCGACCTTGCCTTCTGCAGATTACTCACCAAATAAAATTTCATTCTTGCCTAACCCTTATTCCTTCCAACTACTTTGGTTCATATAAAATCAAAACTGTTTGAGTTGAGTTTGCTTTCTGACCTCGTCCTTTGACATTTCCATGTGACCTTAACTCTTGACTGACGGTAAACGTGTATGCCTTCATCCTTGCTTTAACCTGAACCCTTCAAATAAAGTTTAATCTACATCTGATAAAAATGATTTAGTTAATTTGGCCATATAACATTCGTCATTGACTTATTGTAAAAGAAAAAAAAAACTTGTGTGATCTTCAACTCATCCAACAACTTTAGTTCAAAGTAGATCAAAACTGTCTTGGTCATTCTGTTCAGACATTGACACACGGGCTGATCTTTGACCTTGCCCTGTTACCTTTACCTTTTACTGTTTCTATAATGGAATGCCTTCATTCTTGCTTGACCCTGAACCCTTCCACCAAGTTTGGTTCAAATCAAACTAAAACTGATTTGACCTTGTCCCGTGACCTTGGCTTTTGACCTTATCTTATGACCCTGACGTTTGACCTTTCCCTGTAACCTTGACCCTTGACAGGTGTTTCTCCAAATCGAATCTTTTATTCCTGTCTTATCCTGAACCATTCCATAGCGTGGTCGAATATGAACTGTTTAAATTAACTTTGACCCCTGACAATTTTTTGTTCTGAGAAACAAAACCGTTTGAGTTATTTTGATAATACACGGCTCGAACTTTGCCCTTGCTCCTTGACCTTAACCTTTGACGACTGTGTTATTATAGATTATTCGCATCGTACTGACTTGCCGAATGTTCTTTGCATATGATTAAAAGCTTCTATTTGCCCGATTGCCAGGAGGTTGTCTCTCCTCTTCAGACCCACAGTTGGTGGCTGCCCGGGAGAGGTTCTTTGGTTAGTAGTCTGTGTCAAGGTGAGACAACTTCTATCTGGTCGTGGAACAGCGGAAAGTTGCCTGGCCCGCACCTGAGAGTCTTGGGTTCGACGATTCCCTGTACAGTACTGGCAATATGGTTAGTTGACTTTTCCCGGCTATTGCAGGTTCTTCTGCTTAAAATTTGAGGACGGGAAGGTCCACGGCCTTCGTCTCTCTTCTCATCCCTTTGTGGAAGTACGACTAAAAACGTGTTAAGGTCACTGAAATGAGACAGAAAAAGTCTATCTATCTATCTATCTATTGCCAGACGCCTTAATCCCGTACGGGGTGGCCACAAACAAATCGCCTTCACGTCGCCCTGTCCCCCGCCATCTCACTGCCCTGCTCCCAACTCACACCCCCCTCTCTCATATACCTCTCCACTCCATCCCTTCATCTCATCCTCGACGTCCCCCTCCCTCTCCCCCCTCCACTTCACTCACATACACTCTCCTCGTCAGTCTCTCACCCTCCATCCTTTCCACATGGCCAAACCACCCCAGTGTGTTCCTCCTAACGCTTCCTATCACATCCACATCCACACCACAACGCTTCTTTATATCCTCATTTGTCAGCCTGTCTCTCCATATGACTCCACAGGCTCCTCTTAAATAACTCATTTCCACTGCTCTGACTTTTGACATGTGTCTTTCCAACAACGTCCAAGCTTCACTTCCATACGTTAGAGTTGGTATCACAATACTGTCATGTAGTAACTTTTTCACTACCATGCCCACTTCCATGTTTCTTATCACGGCTTTCAAGGAACCAGCAACCTTTCTTCCTTGCTGTACCCTTTCAAGCACTTCACCCTCCAAATTTCCATCCTTACTCATCACATTCCCCAAGTACTTAAACGTACTCACATTTTCCATTTCCTCACCATCCAACCTCACTGTACATTCACTGACTTCACCTCTCTGAAAGACCATCACTTTACTCTTTCCTACATTCACCTTTAGATTCCCTTTCTTACACACTCTCCCAGACCCATCCACCAAGGCTTGCAGCCCCCTTCGTCTTACTTAACAACACAGTATCATCTGCAAACAACAGTACAGGGAGTTTCCAAACGCGACCCTCTCTCACTAGGGCCACTTCAACATCCACTGCCCTACCTTGTCCCTCTTTCATTACCCCATCCATGTACAGATTGATCAACCATGGAGACATGACACATCCCTGTTTCAACCCAACCTTCAAAAAGAAAAATTTACTCAGTTCACTATCCACACACACTGCAGCCTTAGCACCCCCATACATAATCTTCACGGCATTCAACAGCTTCCCATCTACTCCATATATTCTTAAGACTTTCCACAATCCTTGTCTATCCACCCTGTCATATGCTTTCTCCAAATCCATGAAGGCCGCATACAACTTCTCTCTCTTCCCTAGAAACTTTTCCACTTAAGATCTAAGAATGAATATTTGATCAACACAACCTTTTGCCTTTCTAAAACCTCCCTGTTCTTCTCCAACTAATTCCTCTGTTCTTTCTCTAACTCTTTCAATAAGTATCCTACCATACACTTCCTATTACACTAAGAAGAAAAATGCCCCTCTGATTACCACACGCTTCTTTTTCCCCTTTTCCTTTGTACAAGGGAATAATTATACCTGGCTTCCAATCCTCCGGGACTCTACCCTCCTCCCAGGCCAATCTGCACATCTTCCACATCCATTATACTACTATCTCTCCCCCATGTTTCAGCATTTCACCACACACCCTATCAATTCCTGGGGCTTTCCAAAATTTGACTTTCTTCATTGCTTCCACAACTTCTATCATACTGAGATCTGCCTGTCTTCTCACCTCCCTCCTTCTCCCAGCCATTCCCCACCCACTTATACCCACATTAGTTCCATTCCCTATGTTCAGCAATTCATGAAAATGTTCTCTCCATCTACTCACTTTTTCTCCCTTCTCCACTAGTAATCTACCATTTTTATCTTTCACTCCCCTACTGACTTCACTGCCACCCTGTCTTACTCTTTTCACCTCTTTCCAGAACATTTTCTCACAGTCCCTCCACTTTACACTTAAATTCCCTCTAAATTCCTCATCCACTCTCTTCTTACTCTCTCTTACTAATCTTTTCACCTCTCTCTTCCTTTCTACATATGACTCTGTCTTTTTCTCTCAGCTTTTTCCACGACCCTGTTTCTCAAGTATTCATTGTATGCTTTCTTCTTTTGTGCCACAGAAAAAGTGATTGAAGTAAATACAGGCGAAAGAATGTTTGGTGTACGACCTCCCAGTGTAAACCCGATTTTAATTTTCTTTTAAGCAAAAATGAGGTAAATGTTGCGTGGCAGAGGAATGATCATGAAACCTTTAATAATTTCCCAGAGCCATGTGATTATATAAATATGTACTGAATCCCCTACTAAAACTTTACAGGAGGGGAAGACAGTTTGCAGTTTGGAGTATAATCGCGTAATAACTTCAGTATATACCAAAGCTTAAAACGGAGGCAGGAGGGAGAGTGAGAGAAGGGAGATTATTGAGAGGATATAAAGTACACTGATGAGGCGATGGAAAAGAGGGAAGTTACGAAGCATACATATCTATCACCAATGAAGGGAGATGTATAGCACAGTGCAATATTAACGGAGGGAGTACTGGTGAAGAACGAGGATATACTAACCTGGGCTGGGACAGGAAGTGCTGGGGGATGGTGCAGGAGAGAAAGGAGTCCAAAGGTCGGAGTGTAAGAACACTCGCAGTCCACCTCTCGCCGA
>NC_137043.1:8046021-8131021 GCF_032717465.1 Coenobita brevimanus | reverse complement strand
ACGAAATAATGCGTGCCAAAACTATTCATATATTTAAGGATATGTATGATAAAAATGGTTTAATACACGGGACAGTACGACCTTGACTCAAACCTGTAAAGCTACAATTAGGTAAGAACAATTAGATAAGAACAGATATATGCACACACACACACACACACACACACACACACACACACACACACACACACACACACACACAGATGCGGAAGGGTGGGAATGGAGGGAGGGAGTATTTGGGGACGGTGAAGGGGACGGATGAGGTGTGGAAGTGTCTAGTACTGTTCTAATAGCAGCTTGTACAGAACATTGACTCATATCTCCGACACAAACCCTTTAATTCAGCTATATTATCGATGCATTACCATTAGGATTTCATGATATGCCAGCCAACTGGCAATAGTTTTAAATGAGCGAATACTTTGGTAACATTAACTATCGCAACTATGCTAGTTTCAGTACGGTATTACATGCTGTTCATACTGTTCAGTGATTATACAGTCAACCATCAAACAGTAATTTGTAAGATTTGGGGCCAATCTTCCTCGGGGATAAACAACCACTGAGGATGATTAGTGAGTGAAGTTGTTGTGAACTACTCCCTGTGTGTGTGTGTGTGTGTGTGTGTGTGTGTGTGTGTGTGTGTGTGTGTGTGTGTGTGTGTGTGTGTGTGTGTGTGTGTGTGTGTGTGTGTGTGTGTGTTTCTGCGTGTTTTGTCTCTCATAGAGCGAGTCCACACGTGCTCTCGAACATATATTGGCAACATGTTCGGAAACAAGTTTGCAACAGTATCTGGACAGATGTATGCAAACAAGTTTCAGTGCAGCTTCGAAGACTTGCAGGAGAAGCGATGGTATAAGTGTACCAATAACAGGCTGTTGAGACTTCATCAGTTTCTGTGTGTGTGTGTGTGTGTGTGTGTGTGTGTGTGTGTGTGTGTGTGTGAGAGAGAGAGAGAGAGAGAGAGAGAGAGAGAGAGTCAGTTGGTTGGGTGGGTGAAGTTGATGAGGTTGAGTTGGTGGGTGTGGTAGTTCGGTGCATCGCCAGGGTGGGTGGACAGTGGTAATGGTGGAGGGAGGGGCGCAGTTGTTAGGTGTGGTGTATGGAGTGGTTTTGGGTGGGTTGTAGAGGTAAATGGGTTAGTGAATGGATGCGTTTGGTGGGCTGGGTGAGTAGGTGGCTGGATGTGTGGGTGGTCGGGAAGTGGTCGGTAAGTTAGGTTTGGATAAGATGAGTTTGATGGATAAATCAGGTTCAGATGGGTGAGTGGGGTGGCGGAATGAATGGGGTTGGGTTCAAAAAGGGTGAATGGGGTGGCGGAGTGAATGGGGTTGGGTCAGGAGGGTGGATGGGCGGGTGGGTCGGTGGGAGGAGTGGGTGGACAGGATGGGCAGGGTAAGGTGGGTGGGGAGTGTTCAGGGAGAGTTGAGAGGGTTTTGTGGATGGATGAGATGAATGGCATTGCTGGGTGACCAGGGTGAGTGGAATTCGTGAGTGGGAAGGGTGGGTGAAATTTCTGAGTGGTGAGGGTGGGTGGTAGGGGTCGGTGGGCAAGATAGATTGTCGGGATGTGTGGGCAAATTGAGTCGCCAGGGTGAGTGGGTACCGTTGGTCGCCAGGGTGGCTGAGACGATTGCGTTGTCGGGATGATCTAAGTGGGTGGTTGGGTTGGGTGGCAGGATGGGTTCAGGGTGAAGTGAATGAGTAAATGAGTTGAGTGGCATTGTTGGGTGAACTTCGTGTGTGGCATTCGTGGGTTAGCAGGGTGGATAGAAGGGATCGGTGGGCTGGGTGGGTAGCAGGGGTGAGGTCGGTGGGTTGTGTTGGATGGGTTGAGTAGGTAGGTGGATAAGTAGTTGGGTGTATATATGGCTGTCCAAATGACAAGGCAAGAGGGGGACTTATCTGGCCATATAACTTTCAGTTGTTACTTGGATTTTAGTCTATCGCTTAGAACACATTGGATAAGTATTTGGATGCCAGACTCTATACATTAAGGTCATTGTATTGAAATCTGCTAAAAGTTCGATATAATCGCTTCTCATGGAACTGAAGATGGATTTATGCACTTGAAAATACACCTAATAGTAAGATAAATGAAAATAGCATTACATGCGGCAATACATGAGAGTGAGCTAAGCTTCATATCTCCGATCCATCCGCCCAGCAAATCAGTGTTTGGTGGGGGTATGGAGGGGGAGTTGGGGAGGGGTAGACGTGTGCGATTAACCTGACCTCTGGTGGCAGATTACCCTGTATCACAAATTTCTGTCCTGAGCTGTACCTTATTATGTCAGGCTCATAATGTTCCTTACTCTCTTACCTCTTTCTCCTAAATTTTCTGTGAATTTGTTAACGTCTTGGCACACCCAACTTCAGATAGTAGATAATTCAGGAATCAAGTGCTTTCATCTAAGAACTGTATTACCTTACATCTTTATCGCATCGA
This sequence comes from Coenobita brevimanus, assembly GCF_032717465.1. Classification (NCBI taxonomy): domain Eukaryota; kingdom Metazoa; phylum Arthropoda; class Malacostraca; order Decapoda; family Coenobitidae; genus Coenobita; species Coenobita brevimanus. The sequence continues at coordinate 8,128,572 of NC_137043.1, read as the reverse complement.
TTTTATTCTTTCGGCTGTGTCCTTTTGTCTTAATGGTTGCTGATATCATGTGGCTTTTCCTGTCATTGTTTTTTGTCCTTTTTATTCACACATAACCAAGAATTTATGATTTCAGTTTTTTATTCCTCTGAAACCACGTCAAGTGTTCCATTTCGTTTGTTATAATTTAACTCACGCAAGTAAGGTCTCCTCGTGACTCGCAGTTTTTCTCTCTTCACCGTAAGGAGAAGACATACACTATCTCTCCGGATTCTTTCTTCTTATGAGTTTTCTTCTTTTTTCCTTTTTTTTTTTTACACTTTTTTTACTGGCACCTTTCCTTGATTTCTTCACCTATTCACATCAAATCTGATACAATGGGGGTCTTGTGAAGCTGCCTGCTGCCAGAGGCCACCGTTGTTAATAGCTTCTCCGCCCCGAGAACATGTTAAATTTCTGCAATTTTTCTTTGTTGATGTGAGAACCTGTGTAGCAAAATACCATCATACACCGCTGAAGTACTGAAAAAGCTTCGTAACAAAAATATAACAGTGGAGAATACACTGCTCTTGTTGTATTTCCCCGAAAACGAGGCCCAAACTTTGATAACCTTGCACTTATATATTGTACTTCTTTTAGTCGTTTTTAATGAAGTTCCTACAAAGTTGAGTTAAATCTTGAATCCTGAAATGTTCGATTCATACTGTAGTTTTAGCCAAGCACTTGTTTTGTTTGTGTCAGTCTCTCTTTGGCGGAAGTTTAATGTATGATGTATTAAATTACTGAACATCAGCCATTTGAGCTCAGAGACCGTCCCAGTTCCAAGATTTTATATGACTTATTTGAAAGCGGTGGTAGCTCGTCTTCCCAGGCAATCTTGGAACTGGAACAGTCTCTGAGTCTGGTTGGCTGATGTTGATTAACTTAATACATCATACTATAAATTTCCGCCAAAAGAGAGACTGACACAAACAAAACAAGTGCTTGGCTAAAACTACAGTATAAATCGAACATTTCAGGAGGCAAGATTTAAATCAGCTTTATAGCAGCATCATTAAAAACGACGAAAAGAAATATATAAGTGCCAGGTTTTCAAAATTCGGGCTTTGTTCTCGGAGAAATAAAACAACGAGAGCAATGTATTCTCCTCTGTCATATTTTTGTTACGAAGCTTTTTCATTACATCAACAATGTATGATGGTATTTTGCCACACAGGTTCTCATATCAACAAAGAAAGGTCGCGGTAACTGAACACGTACTCGGGGCAGAGAAGATGTGAACAGTGAAAGACATCTGGTGACAGACGATTTCAAGTTCCCCTTTGCTCCTCTGGCAACTCCTCCCCCCCCCCCTTTGTTAGTTTTATTTTCCCACCTCTTAAAGGGATTAATGAAATGAAAAGTCAAATTGCACAACCACGTTAGTTTAGGGGATCTAACTTTCTTGTTTGTTCCTTAATAATCACAGCAATTTTCACGGAAGTATGTCTGTATACTCTCACTGTACGGAAACCATCCTGCATTCATTTGATTGATTGATTGAGTGTGTGTGTGTGTGTGTGTGTGTGTGTGTGTGTGTGTGTGCAAGAAAGAAGGAACCAAGGCGGAGGGTTGTTCTTTCCTATTAAAAAAAAAAAAAAAAAAAAAAAGAAAGAGGGCCAGATTTTAAGATTTGTTCGAGATGCTTGGACACACCGCATTTAAGTTCGATTAATAGAATCTTGGAAAAGACGAGGGTAGGGGAGGAGGAGAAAGAACTACAAATATATAATGAGCCACGATGGGAAGGAGATGACGTGTTTAATGAGTGGAGAAAGAGAATATACAATGTTTTGGCGTACATGTAGAAAGTTTTCGTTGGGATAACCCAGTACGGCAGCTAAAGCATGATCATAGTAGAAATAGCAGAAGAAAAACATTCATTTTTATCATATCAATGACAAATTAAGTACTTTAATAGAAAAATGCAGTATCAACAGAAGATTAACGTGTACAAAATAAATATTACGATGAAAATAATGTAATGCTATAGATAATTACACTACCTAATTGAAATAACTAAGTCTGTATAGTTATTTCCCTGAGGAGATAGACACACAAATACGAATATTACCGTGGTGTGTTCTGTATCTTTGCCTAATGTTTACGGCATATATTTAAGTGTGTTTATCTACATACAGCTAGACAGATCGACATGTGATCATCCTACCCCAGTTTCCCAATACTATGTTCATAGTGTTGACTAATGTGAAAGTCCCATTCAAATATACAAATGACGACATGAGGGGGAATATTATTATATCATCTGCTACACCAACATCTGATTATATAATGGAACTCTTACTGGGAAAAGCAAAAACAAGACTGAACAATAAAGACTGCCCCTGTGTAGAATACAATTCTAATGTGTGGGGGAACTTCCTTCATCCAGCTCTTCTCAGCAAGTATGTAGTCAAAATCTTTTCGTCTCATTAATTCAACCTCTTCAACCTCTGTCTCTTCTCCTTACAATTGCATCTTTATCTCTTTTATATCGCAACTTCAATGGTCACTGCTTTTTTGAACTTCCTGTTTACATCCCTTCTCCATTATGGCGGGCACGTTGCACCCGTCTGGTAGCAAACTCTCATCCCTTTTCTGTCCAACTCTTTGGTGGAAGATTTAATCGTTACCCCCAGTCCTTCATGTATACAACAGGTAAACTATGGAGTTATCTTCCTCTGTCTGAATATCCCTCTGTCCATGGCCTACAGTCCTTTAATAACCCTTAAACAGTACACCTAGTTGCGCCTATACACCATTAGGACACCTGGGTCTCACAGACCCACCAAATAGAAAAAATAAAAAAAAATACTTGTGTTTTATTTACTGAATCTTTGACCAATCTACAACCTTTTTGGTTCAATTTACTATGCAATAATGAATATACAATTAAAGTTAACATATTTAAAGCATTTTAGGCAAATTTTTGAAAAAAATCTGTACCGCTTCTGTTTACATGGACCCCATAAGAAAAGAAACGACACAATGATGCTCACACTGCTGTCAAAGCTAGTGGCATGAAGGGTCTTCGTGGTGTGGAGAGGGCAATTCACAGGGTGAAAAAACTTGCATCACACAACAGTAAATTTCAGCCCCCCTTATCCAGGACACCTGGGCCTCACAGACCCGACCACGATTTTAGTGTGTTATACACCAAAACAGAAGGAGACCTGGAAAACCACACAGCCACCTTTAGCATGGGCATCCAAACTTAGGAAGCTATTGGGAAGGACAGGGGTCCCTGGCATATAGTAGTTGCTGAACCAGTAAGTGGCAAAAAGTGGCCGAGTCTCACAGACCCAGGTGTACTGTTTAAGGGTTTGCTTTTCTGTTCTTGCATCTCTACTGGATAATCTTCTTTGTTCATTCTCAATCCCCCTTTACTGTCTCATATTTTGTTATTTTTATCAACTTCTTCTCCCTCCATCTCTTATCCCAGCCTAACAAGAGCGGCAGTTTACCGTATCTTCCTCTGTAACCTTAGCCCGCTTGTCGGTTAAAGAAGCTCCCTAACGCCTCTTCCTAAGTAATTTATTTTGCTTACAGTACGTCACTATCCTCTTCTGTGTTGTTTAAATCATTCTAAAATCGCCATGCTCTTCATTAGTAAGGAACAAAATCATATGAACCAACCAGACCCAAAAATCAATCACTAAGGAAGAAGTGCTAGGGAGTCTCCTCGACCCACGAGAAAACGGGTCCTTGTCTGACACCAAGGCCTGTATTCCCGTCGGTTAAGAAAGCTCCCTAACATCTCTTGTTAAGCGACTTATTTTGCTTAACATTTCTTATTGTCCATTTCTTTGTCATTTAAACCACTCAAATACCACCATACTTAGCATAATTAATATACAGATTTATAATAACCAGCCTTATTCAAAAATAAATCCCTGAGGAAGAGGTGTTAAGGAACTTCCCAAACTAATGAGAATGCGGAGCCACCTTATCTTGTGTCCTGGAGGTCATGTTGGCAGTACTGATGGCAACAGTGTTATCCGTCCTGGCAAGACAGGGCGATGTGAAAGACACAAGGAGACGAGACAAATTTATGTAGAAAGAGAAAGTAAGTTAGTTTGGGGGAGATTATTTGTAAGAAAAGCTTACAAGAAAAAAATACTCCAAGTAACACAAATTATATATTACCGTATAAATAACAGGCTAAAGTGTGTGTGTGTGTGTGTGTGTGTGTGTGTGTGTGTGTGTGTGTGTGTGTTTACTAATCATTCTTATACTCTGGATTACTTAGCGCCAACATGTTTTAATTCAGTCTGTGCTCCTGAATGGAATAAATAAATACTGAGAATATTAAATTATATGATTGATCCCAAATGATACTCGACAAAGGTATTATTAAACTCTCTCACCTGTATTGTTATATACTGGAGCCGTACTCAAAGGCACAGAGGACGACCATGCAAGGGCTGTTTGTCTCCAGATGGGTTGAAGTGAGGCCGTGGGTGTATAGAGCCATTCCCTACCACGCCGCAGTAGTGACAATTTGCATTGATTATTTCCACTTCCGTTAGTACTCCGAATTGCACTATTAAAATGCAAATTAATACTGGGTACTGACACGTCCAGGACAGTTGTGCGATTTGCATGTCATGTGTAGCAGCAACAAAGGCAGTATACAATACGTTTCAACCGTGACAGTCGTGATACTAGTCAACAAACTGACCAAAATATCAAGAGTGAATCTACTGAATCACAGAAACTATGCTTACTGCGTTGATGGTGATCGTGGTGAAGATACATACTAGAGTGGATGGAAGTGTTATATAAACTACGTGAAGTTCGGAGATGTTAATAAGGAAAATTTGTTGAAAACAGATGGTATAATGTGGTTATATTTGGTGCAGGAAGAAACTGCACAATGATGGCGATAGAAGATGGAGTTGATGCTTGTGACATTGCGTCGTGGATGTTGTTCACATGCTCAATATTGGCCGGCTCCATCCTGCCCAATTGTTGGTCACGTTTTCTTTCTTTCTTGCATTTTTTCTTGTTTAATTGTGGCAGGCGTTTCTACCCATCAGAATTAACAGATTCTGACCAAACCTGGACAGAATGGCCGGTCTATGACCTAGTTGTGTCCGCAAGGTTTTATTTACTAGGCAACTACTCGTTGGCTGTCGACTGGCTAAAACCCGCTTTTGGGTGGGAGGGGGACGAAAGGCTGTCGTCTGGCTTCGTATCAAATTTTACATTGAATTTTCCAGTATTGTGGCAGGCACTTCTACCCTCAGAATTAACCAATTCCAGCCAAAGCTGGACACAGTGACCAGACTACGACCTAGTTGTGTCCACAAGGTTTTGGTTGCTAAGCAACCACTCGTTACCTGGCAACAGCCTTAAACCCCCCCCCCTTTTTTTTTTCTTGTTTAATTGTAGCAGGCCCTTCTGCCTTTCAGAATTAACCGATTCGGACCAAACATGGATGCAGTGACCAGCCAATGACCTAGTTGTGTCTGCAAGGTTTTAGATGCTAGGCAATAAGTCGTTGCCTATCAAAGACCCGCTTTGAGCTGGCCATCTTTGCCTACCGGTTTGCAATAATTTACAGTTTAGTTCACCTTTGGAGAACTTCTGACTTTGATGGGGTTAGAAACAGTTTACTTTTACCCAGTTTATATGACCAGTCTCACATTAACTGATTACATTCGACTGGCAGTAGCCAAGATAAAATTACTTTGAAATCCAACTGAGTGGGTTAAATATTCAACTATGTGGAGGTGCATCGAACCTCACCAGGGTGTTTTAGGGTGGGGTTGCAAGGGAACCGACATTCCACAGGAAAGCATCTGATGGCCCATGTTATTACCATGTATGGTCTGTGAACCTCTTTTGTCTTTATTCCTGATATCAACAGACGAGTCTTTTCCTTTTGACAAAAAAAAAAAATCATGGCACTAAAGGGATTAATTGGAGATAGTTCCCTTTCAGTCCATAACAGGGGGGTTTCACATAAATTGATTAAAATAGTCTGTTGTTACCAAGATAAAATATCAAAAGAATGAATAATAATGTAACATTTAACTCCATCAGTATGATGACGTCTGTACCTGGCATATCTATTCTAACTCCAGATGATTTTATTCCTCTGAAGAACGACCTCCCCTGAATAAAATAGGGTAAAAGGACTTGGGAGTAAATGCGTATAAAACAAAAGTGAGGATATCAAGGGCAGGTGGCAGTTTTGACAAAGCGAAATGAGCGTGGCCTTGTGTAGTTTGCCACAAGGGTGTGAGAAGTAGTTTTTATTGTGCAGTGTTTTTGATAAATGGTTGCATAAGAGATGTCGTGGTATTAGAGGTAGGCTGAAAATTTTTGCTGATTTTGTATATGTTGTTTGTAAAGGAGAGCATACAGATGGAGAGAGATAGAAAAGGATTAGTCTTACTGGAGGGTCTCTTCAGTGTGTAGAGAACTTTTGCCGTTTGGAAGACATGATATGTGCTGGTGGTGGGACTGGAGCTAGATCGGTAGCAAGGGTAAGGAGTGGCTGGAAGAATTTCAGGGAGTTGTTGCTCTCCTGACACTGAGAGGGCTTTCCTTTTGTGCTAAGGAACCCTTGTATGCATCATGTATTAGAAGTGTAATGCTGTACGTTGGTGAGACTTGGGCAATATATGGAGAGCACATTTGTGGGCTTAAACGTACATAGATGATAATGATCAAATGGATGTGTTGTGTGTCCTGGAATAACAGGCGGGGAGGGGAAGGGGCAGGCTTGCGACCGTAGATCTGAGAGGAAGGACGAGACTGGAATGTCGTAGTGTTGTGATGAGATAGGGTAAATTGAAATTGTTTGGACGTGTGGAGAGGATGGAGGATGACAACTGGGTGCGGAGGGAAAGAACGTTGAAGGTAGAGTTGCGAGAGGCAAATTGAAAAGACTTGGGACGAGGTCATGGAGTGTGACCGTAGTGAAAAGTGAGTGAAGAGGGAGGCTGCTAGAGACAGAGCACCGTGAAGAGCCGCTATTAGGTAATCACGGCTGATGCATGCAAGCACACTGGAGCCTTTATATACGAACGAACGAACTACCTCTCACACTGAAAATTTAATGAAATCTTTACCTAGCTCTAGACAAAAAAAAAATCTCATCTGTTATAGTGCGCATCATAATTAATTTTACCTGGTTGGAGCGTGCTCTTGCTTCCATATTCCCAACACATATTCTCTCACTGATCCTGCGTCCGATTTCTTCCAAGCTCGCAATACCTGTGTTACCTCACAACCTTTCTCCTTTGCTTAGTTTTCACTTCCTTCCTTGCAATTCCCTCGAGATATCTTCCAAATGCTTCTCTCCCCTTCCTACTCCTCCATGCCTGTTTCGTGTTCATGCCTTCACGCTCCATCACACTTGTTAGATTTCTTCCCTTTTACCTTATCATCCCTCTCCTTGGCCCTGCCTGGCATGAGATTGCTTTTCGAGAATGCGGTAACTTGTCATCTAGTTGAGCAGCGAAGGTCATCGCGATTTCTGAAAACATTGGGAAACACACGGGATCGTAAATATTTCATTTAACAACCAAATTTACGGTTCTAATTTCGTCTGCATCTTTTTCTCGCCTGAAAGATGAAAATTAACTATTTATCCATCATCCACTGAGTCGACGTAGTGCTGCTTAATGCTTCCTTCACTTTTATCATTATCGCCCTCTGTTAGAAGTTGCAGCGATAATGTTCTTGCCTGCCTCGGTGTAGTGTGTGTGTGTGTGTGTGTGTGTGTGTGTGTGTGTGTGTGTGTGTGTGTGTGTGTTCCCATTATATCTCATGAATGATTTGAGCTATTGACATGAAACCTTCAGGGTATCAAGATTTGGTCAAAATCTTGGCCGAGTTCGAAAATGGGCACTCGGGGCCAAGGTCAAGGTCACCAATATGGCTGCCAAAGGTCAACTAGTTATTATCGGACGTCTTTAGCACCATTGTATCTCATGAACGGCTTGAGCTGTCAACATGAAACCTTCAGGGTATCAAGATATGGCCAAAGTCTTGGCCGAGTTCGAAAATGGGTACTCGAGGCTGCCAAAGGAAAAAATAGTTCATATTGCCCGCCTTTAACACCATTATAGCTCATGAACGGCCTGAGCTATCAGTATTAAACCTTCAGGGTATAAAGATGTGGCCAAAATCTTGGACTTGGCCAACAGCATATTCTGACACGCTATTAGCATTCGGCTCCCAAATGTTTTTTTGTTTTTTTTTTTATTGTTTTTCTGTGTCTGCCCTCTTCTCTTCCTATATCTCCCATTTTTCTTGTCACTTTTTATTACCCTTCTTTCCTTTTCGGTAACTGTACATTGAGTGACAAGCCTAATGGTTTCCTCTAAGCCAGGAAACCATTTACATCGCCGTGTGGTAACCATATAACCAACCCATACGTATTCCCTATATATCAGCGAGTGGATTGGCGGAGTGTTAGTGCCCCTCCCGGGAAAACATTTAGCTCAAAGACAAATGGCCACGCCTTGCGGGATTATAAAGTCTGGCTATAGATTTACTTATGTTCAACAGTGCTGTTAGTAGACACAGGTCAGATCTAAATAACTATGCGAATATTTGATTCTCAAATGATCAACTCAGAAAACAACGTCGGTAATCTCCAGCTTTGATGGGAGACATGGAGCTCTTTTAATAAAAGAAGGGTAAACCAAAATTGCTGTGATATGCTAAACTGGAAAAAGTAAATATTTTATGAGACAAAGTTGTCTTTCAACAATATGCAGCAGTAAGTATCGATGAACAAAATGCTGACAATACAATAGAGTTTGTTCTTGATATAATGTTTTTACATAAGCGGATATATTACACAACCAGTTATATAAAAATTGAAATGATGTCAAGCGGTGAAGTTCGTCCCCTCTTTTCCACGCACAGACATACCAACTATGAGGAGGAGCTGTGAGCGTGGGGTGTGGCGGCCTCTGTCTGACCTCTTTCTTAAAATAACCGAGTTGGGAACCAGGAAGGAGCCTGATGGGGCTGCAGGTGGTAATTATTATTCCTTCTCTGTATAATAAGTTTCTTACTTTTTAATACTGCTAATCTCGTTCGGTGACCTTGAGCTATACAGTGTTGTTAGTCTGCCACTGACATGTTTAATAAGAAACTTTGTTTTGTGCAATTCATATGTGCTAAGGAGATGCTTTGTTATGTGCTATTGTTGACATGTGTTAAGGAGATGCTTTGTAATGTGATAATCTTGACACATGCTAAGGAAATGCCTTGATATGTGCTATTCTTGGCATGTGCTAAGGAGATGCTTTGTTATGTACTATTCTTTACATGTGCTAAGGAGATGCCTTGGTATGTACTATTGTTGACATGTCCTAAGGAGATGCTTTGTTATGTGCTATTCTTGACATGTGCTAAGAAGATGCCTTGATATGCGCTAGTGCTGACATGTGTTAAGATGCCTTGTTTTGTATTATTAGTGACATGCTGATATGATGCTTTGTTTTGTGCAGTTATTGATATGTGCTAAGGTGATGCTCTGACTATCTGTAACATGTGTCAAGATGCTTTGTTGTGTGCTTTTGGTGACGTGATAAGCTGATACTTTATCATGCAATTGGTGACATGTGCTAAGGAGATGCATTGTTGTTTTTTGCTGTTGGTATGATGTTAATGCGTCATGTTTGAAGAACATTTGTTCGATGCATACGGGTGTTAACATTTAAGGCATAAACTAAGGATGCCCTCAAGGAATATTGTTCTGTCATAACACTGATTGATTATTTAGTAAATATGGATCCAAAGGAAAGATATGAAGACATTCCCCTGTAAATATGTAGTATTTTTCCACTTCTTAACTTGGCGGGATATGAGATAACAGACTAGAATCAAGATTCAAACACATTGCCCCCACCCCCCTTTAATGTTTCCAAGCCAGAGCCATATATGAAAAAAAGTAATTTATGATTCAATGATGCGTACCAAGGAGGTGCTTTATTTGGGGTGATGTTTCGGTACCAACAACAGCCTGCTCTCATTGTGTGCTGTCTCAGGCAACGGACAGACAGATAGTATGATTAGGTAAGAATATGACTCATAAACTGTGTTATTGTAAAAGTCAAATCAGCTTTGTTCAGTATTTGAAGTAATACATATGACAGAAGTGGTGGTGAGGGATAGAGAAACAAGTTTCTCTCTCTCTCTCTCTCCGCTGCCGTCCACTCACCTACCGTATACTTCCTGCTGCAGCTCGTGTTCCTCTGTCCTTCCGCCTGGCCATCATCAGCGCCTGGATCCTTTTCCCGCCTTCCTTCCCTTCCTTTATTTATATTACATTCTCCTGACTATGGCCTGTAAATCCACAATGGCCTCTCCACAGCGTCCCTCCTCCCTTTCTGCAAGTTTCCTGTTAGCCTTTATCTTGTCCATACCCTCTCTCTCTCTCTCTCTCTCTCTCTCTCTCTCTCATTTGTAACAATTTGTAATCCTGGTAGCAGCCCACTTTTTATGGCTGGACCACCGTGTAAGAACCATAGACTTTTTTCTGTTTAATTATGTACCGAGACCCTTTGTGTGTGTGTGTGTGTGTGTGTGTGTGTGTGTGTGTATGTGCAAACTTTATACGCTACTGTCCGTAAATTTAATTGAAGACTGGCTGAAAATGCAATGATCCTTAATTTACATTGTAAAAAGGTCAGCATGGTGACTGTGGCGTTCCTGAATAGTCCACTTCTTTTTCTTAACCCTCACGTGCCTACTCCCTCTCATTCCTCAACTCATATCTTCCCATTTACCCCCAACCAGCCCATCGTATCATATCCCCCCTTCTTCCCACAACATAGTCCTCATGTTCCTCTCAGCCTCAGTACTTCTCAGTATAACTCACCCCATTGCCTTCCTCCCCTATTCTTCTTCTCACCACTGCTCTCCTCTCGTATTCCCCTCATCACTGCATTCCTCTCATAGCCTATTTCTCCCTTTACCACTGCCATCCCCGTATATTCCTCTCCTCACCTTTGTCCTCCGAACATATGCCTCTCCTCACCATTGCCTTCATTGCATAGTCTTCTCCTCATCACTGTCTTCCCCCTATATTCCTCTCCTCACCACACTTTTGCTCAACCGTGCTTCTTGCACTTCGTTTATTGCCTTTCCTCAGTTGCAGACGGAACTGCTGTCTGAAGCAGCGCGGAATAGAGAATGGGCAGAATGCACCACGCAAATGGGAAATATGGGGAGAGGCCAGGCCAGCTGCAGAATTCACTGAATGGTATGTTTTACTTTGTCGAGCGGGGGGAGGGGGGCACTTTTTGTGAGGATTTCTATTTCATTGTCAGTTTTATTCCTAGAGCTGCGTTTCATCTTTTTACATTTAATTAGAGAGTGTGAACGAATGACTAAATATATACTGAATCAATCCGACACGCGTATTACGAGTGACATGCAACATTTTAATTAACACGAAGCATTTCCCCCAAATCAATAATCACAGTAATCCATCCGTGAAAAGCTTCCACCATAGCTTTTGATCACCTCCCCAAATTCACTCTCGGAAACGAGCAAAGATTTAAAATTATACCTACATTTACGTCAGGTTCAAGCAAACCTTAGTAAAAATGATCGATACGATGTTACGAAAATTTTAGAAAAACTTCATAGAAGAAATACACTGACAGACTGACGACGACTTCTCACCAACCTGCCATCCAGTCAACTAGTAGCTTGACCAGTAAGTAGTATATCCTTGCAATTATCAGAGGATGATATTTGGAAAATTAAGATTACACTCAACAACTTACCATCCACGAAACCGAAAGAGAGTTTCAGTGTTAGTCAAAACTTGCCACTCAGTCACCCACAAGGTAAATTTGTCAGACAGCTTATCGACCAATCATCCAGTCAGCCAGCAAGTCAGGCTGGCCATCAGCAGTTGATTTGATGACTCTTTTAATAAAAGATAAAATGAATAATCCGAGAGGCCAGACAGTCAGCAGTACTCGTGAGGTTGGAGAATAAAGGTAAGTGAACCAGTCGCAGGGAGCAGGTAGAGAGAAGAGCGCTCTTACATATTCCTCCTCTGACTTAATACCCCAAACTCATTACTGTCCACATCTCTGTCTGCCTTGACTATCTTTCGTCCCTGCGTGTTGTGAAGAATTCTGCCACTCTAGGTTTAGCTAACACTTATAATACTTTTTGCTGACCATTCTCCTTTTTTCTTAGTAATATCTTTTCAACTCCAATTTTAGACATCATAGTAACACGTACTAACTTTCTTGTTTCGTTTTGAGAAAGTTTAAAATTATCCATCGTTAAACCTATATAACCCATCTAACAATGCACAGCGTCACAGGTTCCATTACCTTATTCTTGCCCCATCACCCAGCAGCATCCCCGCCCACGCCCATTCTCCCCTTCATCCAAGAGAGAAGGGTGTATGAAATGTGATGAAAAACTGAGACTGGAAGTGCCAGAGACGAAAGAGAGTGAGAGCAAAAGGTTAAATTATATGTAAAGTATTGGAAAACTGGTTGAGATAAAGAACGCGGGGTGTGGAAAGGGTAAAATTAAATGAGTTAAGAAGCTGAAAAGACATGTGATAAGTAGAAACAATGAAATGTGAAGACCAAAAGGCAAATTAAGGAGATCGATGAATGAATGACACAGAAGTAAAGAGGGAGGCGAGAAGGGCGCAGATTAGATCGATGGAGGGAAACCTATAAAGAGGGAGAACAGGGGGACGAGGAAGGTGGGATGGACGAGGGTGGGTGCGTGGTGGGGAGAGTAAGGAAACAGTCAGTGACATGGATGAGAGCCAGTTGATAGGAAACGAGAGAGAGAGAGAGAGAGAGAGAGAGAGGAAGAAGAAGAAGAAGAAGAAAAAGAAAGGATGAGGAAGAAAAGCAGTCAAAAAGATTTTAAGGGAGTAGTGTGTTAGAGGTACAGCAGTGGTTTGGATAAGGGAACAAGAAAGGGACTAGAGTGAAAGAGAGAAGGATGAAGGAAAGGTGAGTCGGTTGAGAGAGAGAGAGAGAGAGAGAGGGAGAGAAAGAGAGACGGAAGGTGTGAACAGAAAGACAGGGAGAGAGAAGTAAGGATCATCAAGAGAGGTGTTGCCTGGGGGATGTTATGAGACATGGAGGAAGGGTGGTGAGCGGAAGGCCAAGAAAAGATGGCCAGGATCAAAGACAGTAACATGGAGACAAAGGTGAACGAAGAAAAAAGAAAAATAATGGGAAGTAGGAAGAAAGGAGAAGATTGGTAGGAAGGAGGAAACAAAGATTTATATATTTGTTCCATTCGTATAGCCTACCATTTCCCTGCACATTGTGGTAAGATGTAAGTTTCCCAGTAGTATTCACTTTGTCCATCATTCAACATACTTTCTTTAGTCATTCGGCTATGGCAGATAATTTTTCAAAAGATAACAGTCGTCTGGGCAGTAACAAAATAGGGTAAGTAACTTTTTTTATATTAATTATACGATAAATCATAAACCTCCTACCTACCTTAGTAGTTTCCTCGTTAGCCTCTCACCTACGCATCATATCTCCGTCTTTATCCAATATATTACCAATATGCCGGGAATCGAACCCAGGACTCTCAGGTTCGATTCCCGGCATATTGATAGTATATTGGATGATTTTTCCTGTGTAGAGTACAGGTTTCTCTCTTCACTCCGTCTTTATGTTTTACTTTACCGGTTACGTCCTCTATTTATTTTCTGCTCCCTTAACCAAAGTTTTTATTTTTCGCCTGCTTACGACATCTACTGTAACATATTCCTTTCCATTCCGGTCTGTACTGTTCTGAGTTCACCTTCACAGGATATTGTTAGACTCAGGGTTTCCAGTTGTTATGACAGATCTGGAAACCCTCAGTGAATGCCTTCATAATTATCATGATACAGAGGCATATTCCCATCCCTCATGATTTGCCCTTATTTATTAGTACTAAAGGTCCTTAATTTCACCACCATTTTCTGGGCTTAATTTCGTTGCCGAAAGTGTACTGTCTGAACTGCATGTCCCAAATATATTCTTCAACACATTCTACCGCTTCATATCCTCTTTAAAGTTAAATCTGTTCTTAAGTTATTTTAGTATAATTCTTCTCCATCTGAACAAAACCAGGCAGTGAGGAACAGTATACCGTACAGTGGTACACCTGGATTTCGATCGTCTCACCTCGTAATGGTTATGTGGTGCCAGGTCTTACGCTGATGTCCTTGTATTTGACTAATCCTTTCATCACCGATAGTAATAATAATGATAATAACAATAATAATAGTAATAATAATAAGCTGAGGAAGAAGAGGAAGAGGAAGGTTCAGAGGAAGGGGAAGAGGAAGAAAAAGAATGTAATAATAATAATAATAATAATAATAATAATAATAATAATAATAGCATCATACACATAGGGAACAGAGTGTGTCGTCCTGTGTCAAAATCTTCTACTCCTCTGGGATGGAAATGTATTCACATGTAACAGTGAGAGAGGCAGCGAGTCTCAAGAGGGAGAGGGAAGGTAGGGAGATCGGGTATGTTACGGTGAGGGAAGTTATGGAGACGATAGACCTGGTGGTGAAGTGAAGATAAGGGAAAAAGGTGTAGACAAATATAGAAGGTAGGAGATACGAGCGAGCGAGCGAGCGAGAGAGAGAGAGAGAGAGAGAGAGAGAGAGAGAGAGAGAGAGAGAGAGAGAGAGACGGCTAATGAATCCTGTAACTAATTTCTCCAGCTTGAAAATTCTCTCCTGAGTTGAATCAGATCTGGAGATTACAAGAATACAATATAAAATATGTCAAGGTAATGAGGGGCTAATCGAATATGATGTCATAGACACTAGTGTGTTTAGCTTTACACTGTCATGAATTTGTCAAACGGAGTAATTATGCACACATAGTAAAATTAAATTTGCTGTGAAGATATATTTTCCGTCCGCCTTGGATCCTGAAGAGTGTTGAGTTGGGTTCTGAAATACAGTTCCCTGTAAGTGTCTTTTCCATCATCCTCGAGAGTCTTGCAGTGTTCGAGTGCTGCTGTATATTCCTCCCAAAATGCTACACGCTTGTCCTTACTCAGTAAAACTGCTCACTAAGAGTATTCAGTAAACTCCACCCAGCTCACCCCGTCAGAGCTCTTCCCTCCAGGCCAACAAACTGCGACTCATTATTTGCCAAACATTTCCAACACTCCCTGGCGTCTGTCTCAGTCTCACCTCCAGGCTGGCAGCATGTACACAAGATTTTAAATTATGAATGTCAGAACCGGGACGAGGTGAAGAGAGTGTTATGAATTCAATTCCCTGGCTTGCCTGCCAAGCCAGCAGTCCATGTTAAGTTATGTATTAAATGTTGGCATGTTGGGACCGATACAGAATGCAGATTTATGCTTCATTTGTAGCTACATCCTCCAGGTGATCACATGGTCTTGCAGAAATAAACCTCCTTTCACAAGCGATTGACTGACTGCACAGCCACAGTTTTGCTTTTACATGACATATACGCGATGAAGATGTAATAATTTCCCCCAAACATCTGATAGCTGAACGACTTTTAATAATTAGCTTTAAATTACTTATGACAGTGAAAACAGGTGTTGTATAATAAACATGTTATCTGTTAACCTGCCATCACTGCCAATCATCCTGTGTAAATTCACTGATGACAAAGGCTTTCGTAATATTCTCCTTTCTGACGTGTTGGTTGTAAGACTGTTCCTACACAACCTTACCCCCCTCCCATGAAAGAAAAATAGATAAATACAGATCTCGATGGCGTGGTCGTAGGTACTTGTAATCAGATAGGGAGGGCGGTTGTAGATAGTCGGAGCACTGCTAGAATGAAGTCGTGAGATGTAGTATAGCTCGAACCTGTCTCTGCTTATTACATGGTGCGTCGTCGGCTAGAGTGAATAGGTAGGTCCCTTTCTCTTTCTCTCTTTCTCACTTACCCCCCTTTGTGTATCAGCGAGGTGAGTTAGAGCACTCTTGGGTTACAGAGTTTATTGTACAGTTACATCGAACAGTGAGTTGTAAAGTAAAATCCCGTGAAAGCAAAGCCTCCTAGCTGACCCCCGTGTTATCGGGCCTTCTTTCCAACCCCTTCTCTCTCCTGCTATGTCTCTTGTCTTCTCTCTTGTTCTCTAACCTGCTGTACATGTGATATAGGGCTTATATCCACCTCTGGCTTCCAGCTAAAGTGTGTGGGCGTACGTGTGCGTACGTATGTGCGTGTGTGTGTGTGTGTGTGTGTGTGTGCGCGCGCGTCGGTCATGTTTCCGGCACATGATCGGAGGTGTTTGGCATTCTTGATTAGTCTAGGCAAGGGGATGTGTAGTTGTCTGTTCCTGGAGAACTCTGACATAACTGTCTTACCGTACATATTGTTACCTATAGCTATATAGTTACATAATTATCTGCCACAAATCCTATCCCTTCATCTAATTATCTGCCACAGATCCTACCCCTTATTCTAATTATCTGCCACAGTTACTATCCCTTTATCTAATTATCTGCCTACCATGTACTGTACCTCTTCCTCTCACACCACATCTGGGCCAAAACTCGCCTACCTTCAGTGTCTTAGAGCTGTATTCTCGTGTAGTTAGGAAGCTTACGAACACCTTTTCGTTGCCGGTTTATTTCCGACTCTGCTCCGTTACCGTATCCTTGTGTATTATTCATGCAATCTATGTCGATATTAAAAAAGATGCAAGCAGCAAAAATCAGGATATTAATGGATAGTTTGGAAAATCAATCGCCAAGGAAGAGGTGCTAAGGAGCCTCCTTACACGATGAGAATACAGACCTCATTCTCTATCCCCTTGCTTCAGTATGTCTCCCTATCCAAGCGTCTTCTACTTACCTGGTTGTCTTTTGGGATTTTCCCACAAGTGCAGGTCCTTTTCCATGCTCGAAAATGTCTGCCACTGTCACTTTTCTCTTATTCATCCTGAGAGTCATGTTTTTTTTGTTTTTTTTTTCTATGTGAGGAAGAAGGAACCAAAGGCAATGAGCCCGCAAAACTGTTCCTTCCAAGAGAAAAACAAAATACAAGAGAGAGCCAAATTCAAGATCCATTCATTTCGAGATGCCTGGACACACTGCGTTTGAAAGACTGGAGATAATAGGAAGCAGGAAATACAGACAAAGGGAGACAGTTCCAGAGTTGACCTGTTGCATAAATGAAGGACTGGGAGTAACGGTTAACTCTTGCATTAGAGAGTTGGACAGAAAAGGGGTGATAGTTTGCTGCTAGAAGGGTGCTACGCGCCCGTCGTAGAAGTGGAGGAATGCATGCAGACAGTTCAGAGGAACAGTGACCATTGAAGCAGCGATAGAAAAGAGATAAAGAAGTAACACTGCGGCGAAGAGACAGAGATTGAAGGGAGTCAATAAGAGGGGGAGAGTTAATGAGACGAAAAGCCTTTGACTCCACCCTGTTGAGAAGAGCTGTATGTGGAGAGCCTCCCCACACATGAGTGTGTGTGTGTGTGTGTGTGTGTGTGTGTGTGTGTGTGTGTGTCCTGTACTGAAGTTTCCCAGCATCATCAAATTATGGGTAAGAGCTCTGAAGTGGGTAGTGTGTGGGATAAAGAAAATAATAATCAGAGAGTGGATCCTTACACAGCAAAGAGCAATGTAGTAAGTAA
Organism: Coenobita brevimanus; assembly: GCF_032717465.1. NCBI lineage: Eukaryota > Metazoa > Arthropoda > Malacostraca > Decapoda > Coenobitidae > Coenobita > Coenobita brevimanus. The sequence continues at coordinate 8,110,932 of NC_137043.1, read as the reverse complement.
ACAAATGTAGATATACGAATCTCATATAACTTAAAAAACGCGTTATTAACCAAGTGGTCATGTATTCTGCATACAGGGATTCAGTATGTCATTATTGTTTCTCATTAACTGGATTCATAGCGAATAAGTATATTTAAGTAAATCCTTGCACACACGAGTCGTTCTTTTATCAGAACTTAAGAAATCCTATGTTCCATTCGGCAGTCGATAATAACCTCATGCATTCTTCATGTCATCAGGCAGCTCTTGCATCTTAAGTAGGCTAGAGTCATTCAGCCGACTGCCTTCTTATAAGACTTAGAGGGGAAAAAAGTAAATAGAGGACCATCTTTATAAAATATTTACAAATTTCTCTTGATGATAACTGAACTCTCGCACGGACGTTGTACGGAATCAGACATTATTAATTGATTTACGTCACAGCATTCCGTTCCCAAATTTGTTGTTTGTCGGGAGAATGATTATGAGTGCAGTGAAGTAAGAGGCACAACAAAGGAAAGAAGGTCCCGGAAACTTTAGAATTTACAAAAAAAAAGAAAAAAAATCCCGAAAACTATTGGTACTCACTGGAAGTTGGTGGAAAAGCTGCACTGACGGGGCACGTGAGAAACTGGGATTAGGAAGAGAGAGAGAGAGAGAGAGAGAGAGAGAGAGAGAGAGAGAGAGAGAGAGAGAGAGAGAGAGAGAGAGAGAGAGAGAGAGAGAGAGAGAGAGAGAGAGAGAGAGAGAGAGAGAGGGAGAGAGAGAGAGAGAGAGAGAGAGAGAGCAGTTAAAATAGCCGTTTTGAAAATGATAAAAAAACTCAAAGATGTTTACAAAATGCTCCAATGGTTAGAAACTTCCATCTTTAGGCTGTTTAGTGAGAGGAGTTCATGGGTGCGATTTTTAAAGCACTTTCTCGTGAGGAATTCTCTCATATGTTGGGTAATACCAGTAAAGCGCACTATGTGAGCGCATGACGAGCGAGCGAGAGCCTTGTTATCACAATTTTATTCTGATATACAAATATAGGCGGAAAATCCTATTTTTAGTTGCGAGAGTTGATGCCAAAGAACACAGTGTTAGGACGGAAAATATTTTTTAACTTTATTTCGTAATTGAGGTGTTCACTGATTACAGCCGAACACTCCCTTGAAAAACTCGAGATTCATATGGGTTCCTACGCTTTATGGGTGCGTTTTTAGTTTATAACAAAAGTTATTGACTGAATGTATCACATGCAGAAAGAATTTCAACTTTACTTCATATAAGAGTAAAGTTATTAGATTCTGCTTGGCAAGACAGTTGGGTCAGGCCGGGCCGGGTCTGGCCGTGCCTCGTATTTCCAAATTTAACTGAGAGCAAACATCGCTTGCTGGCTTCGCTGGCTCGTTTATAATCATCTGACACCAGCCAGATTGCCGACAAAATTTAAACGACCTGAGGACCTATCTCCCAGTCTGAATTGAAGGGGTGTACTGCATCTTTTTTTTTTTTTTTTTTTTTTTTACGTGTCCGACTCTGGGCAAAGGCTCAGGGCCTATTTCTTGGGGGCAGCGGCCTATCCCAAGGCCCAGTAGTCCTACACTTCCACATGTCACCACTTCGGAGCTAACACCAACCGTCCATACTGAATACATGCTAGGGCTGTCTCATACAGGACTGGTGTACTGGTTTTAGCGGGATTACTTTTATGACATGTCGGCGGGTCATCTGGTAGACCAGGAAAGGCTGCTTTTTAGGAAATTCAAATCCTTAAACTGTTCCCTGCCCCAGTCGGGATTCGATCCTTGGTCCATTAGGACTGCAAGCCGCCTCTCTACCGATTCAGCCACCATATTCTCCGTCTGGTGTCTTAATCATTTTGCCGTTTGTCAGTATCACTACGCCATTATACAGCGTGAGACAAAAAGCTGGAGGGGGTGCCTTTTTAGGTATTGAACCTCTCTCACCGTTCTCATTTTTAACTGCCATAATCGTACCTATATTGCATTGCATATTTTGCTTCCTGCTGCGTCTCGTGTCCCTAATTTTCTTTCATTTTCTTTCCCCTTGTGTATCCCTCTTGAATCTCCCATTTTCATCTTTCCATCCTTTCCCCTTCGATTCCTGCATCCCCTCGACCTTGTAATCAAAAACCTCGGACAAGATAAAACCACTTATCCCTTCCGAGTACCATCCTGTAATCCTCTCTTCCCTCTCTCGCCACAAAACCCGTAAAATCCATACAAGTCCGGAGCATAGAACTGAATATTAGGTAAACAGTGCTGGCTGAATGTATTACTCCAGTAGATACAGAAAGCTTTGCGGCTGCCATGGAACTTTTACAAACATTGGGGGTTTCTTACTACCTCTAGACGATGTTATTCAATTTCTTAATAGTGAATAGATTATGTAAGCCTTCCATTAAGAAATGTTTGTCTTGTGTTATAAAAAATCGTTTATAAAAAGCAAGAAGCGAATAAAAATGCCTCTCTCTCTCTCTCTCTCTCTCTCTCTCTCTCTCTCTCTCTCTCTCTCTCTCTCTCTCTCTCTCTCTCTCTCTCTCTCTCTCTCTCTCTCTCTCTCTCTCTCTCTCTCTCTCTCTCTCTCTCTCTCTCTCTCTCTCTCTCTCTCTCTATATCTCTCTCTCTCTATCTCTCTCTCTCTCTCTCTCTCTCTCTCTCTCTCTCTCTCTCTCTCTCTCTCTCTCTCTCTCTCTCTCTCTCTCTCTCTCTCTCTCTCTCTCTCTGGGTATATCCACTTAAGCCGGGCATAAAGTCCCTGCAAAAGAACTGTCACTTTAGATACAGCAAACACTGACAGGAATCCCTAGAGCTTCCTGTAATGAGTTCCTTCCCCTTAGTCTTATCGGTTTTATTACCTGACTTTCCCCTCGGCCAGGCTGTTAGGTCCAGCAAGAGTTGTTTCTTTTGCTCTTATTCCCTTAAACAGTTTCGAAATAATGAGGACTTTATTATAGATTGTTTTGAACCACTTCCTTGCTAGATTCTTTTCTACAGTGGATAATACCCTCTGAGATTTCTGCTACGGTAGTAATTTAATAAAGCTCTGTCTTAACCTCTTCAGTACCGAGGTGTCTATCCTACATAGAATTCAATAATTTTTCAGCAACAAGGAGAGAGAGAGAGAGAGAGAGAGAGAGAGAGAGAGAGAGAGAAAGAGAGAGAGAGAGAGATCCGAGCATTATAACTTAACGTTGAGTAGAGGATAAAACGCAACTGTATACTTATTGGAAACACTACCAGTAAGGGAACCGTTTCCAGCGTTGCTTAGAACAGAAAAACACGCTTACAAATGTGTATATATGTCTAAAACACATACCACCGTCTTAGTAACTCTAACACCATATTCACATCGTAATCACCACTACTAACATCATGACCACAAGTCTCATTGCCATCACTATCATCCCTGCAACATTTGAGAGTTCTAATGCAAACAATTAATGGTTGTCCTCGCGCATAACCAGGAGCACATTGACAGAACATACAATAAAGGACAGAATATTCACCGGGAGGTAAAAATTTAGCCTCCAATGTTCTCCCTGCCCATTGCTCAAACCATTTATAGTTAAGGGCAAGAAAAGTCTTCACATTTAGGCGATAGTAGAAGGGGAACAAAAAAGGAAGACTTAGATTTGTCTGTAGACTGAAGGAGGGTCATTATGGCAGAAATTCAGTCTTTGCCTTGTGCCACGCTTCCTCCAGAACACAACTCGCAAGGGTATTTATTACATCCAGATCTCCGATTGCACTTCTCAATGAACCTAGGCAAGGGGTAAACAAAGAATTTTTAAGTGATGGACCGGCCCAAAAATTTTACTCCAAGCCGTGTTTTTGTTGCATGGATGTGCTAACCAATGCGCTACCGACTCCTTTTAAAATAGAATTTTAAAAAATAATTATAATACTAGTAGACTTATGAGTTAGGCAGCAAATGGTTAAGGTAAATAATCACCATGAGATTAAGATATGAGGAGGTGATATTATACTCTCGACCTCACTGAAAATGAGAGAACGTTAAAAGCCACAAGGACTCCATGTATCGAGACCGTCTTTACTCTGTAATGTGAAAAGCAGGTTGATTAACTGTAGTAACCAGCTACTGTACCTGTTAATGTAGCAAAGGTCAAGCCAAATCTCAAGAAAACTTGTAAAGTTCCCATTTCGTTTTAGTGTGAATATATGTGTGGAAGGCTATGTGCATGAAATATAACACCACTTGATTATGTAACAGGAACAGACTACAGAAAATCTAATAACCAAGAAGCTGTTAAGAGGCCTTTCGTACAACAAGAAGGAAAACCCTTCATACCTTCAGTGTGATGACATTGACATTTTTACATGTTATTTATTTTTTCCACATTTATTTTCCGTATATTTTACTCTGTTTGTTACACCATTTCATTGCCCAGGTCACTATGATGAGACGTTGTCCTGTTTTATTGTTTCTGTCAGACAAATTCTTTCAAATTAAATGAGACCTAATTCAGTTGCTGCTTCTGTTGTTGTTGTTGTTGTTGCTGTTGTTGATCAGTCTCACTCTGTCTGAGTGAGCTGACCCATTCAACAAAGGCAAGCAACCGCCCCTGCAAGGCCGTCTCATGCAGTAAAGCGATATTCCCTTGTGGTTGGCAGCGCCTCGCCACAGCGAGGCACGGAGAAATGTGTGGTAGCTTCGTTCCTGGGTTGATGCTGCATTGACGTTTCTCCACCAACGTAACATGGGTATGACAGTAGGCTGCACTTCATTCCGTAATCTGGTCATACGGTTACCACCCAGGGTTATATATGTTTCCTGGGTGAAAGAAACCATTAAATTTGTCACTCAGTGCAAGTGCAACCTGAAGCTCAAAGAAGAGTAACAAAACAGTGGCAGGCAGGAAGGACTGGGAGATGTAGGAGGAGATTACGGCAGACAGAAAAATGGAATGATATACCGGTAGGTGAATGGAGATGTAGGCAGCACTACATCAGGCGAGTGGATGATGGTCGCCACCACCTACCATTTTGCCTCAAATGGTAAAGACATAAAGACATCACTGAAGGCTCTATCACACTCCAACGCCTTGAAAAGTTTCTCCTAAACTGGTGTAAACCAGTGTAGTGTCGTGGTTGTTGCTGTGGCGTGCCTGAGCCTGAGTGTGATGGTGACGTTGGTAACCTGTGACACCAGCGGGTGCCGTGACACAGTAAAGGATGCAGCCATAGAGCCCCCAGCTGCTGATGACGCAGGGTTGGATTATTGTTTCCCTACGAGGTTTCACAACACCGCATCCTCAGCGATTTTTTTTACTCCCCAAACTTAATATTCTCACTTTACTGATTTGCTGTATGTGGCAATTATTAATTCAAACATAATACACTGCAATATTAAGGGGATACGTCCTAAATAAATCGCTAAGGAAGAGGTGTTACGAAGTTTTCAGGTCAGGGAAAATATGGTTACAATTAGCGTGTGAGATATTGATAGGGGCAGCACCTACCCGACAAGGAGGTACAGTAGAGTGGAAATGTAATGTGGTGGGTGAGAGGGCGGGGGAATGGAATCACAAGAGAAAGAGAGGAAGGCCAGTGAAATGTTACGTGAACTGGAAATGGAAAGTGAACAAATGAATGGCAGAGATGAATGAAAATGGGATTAAAGAGGTATACAGCAGTTATAGTGAAAGTATTGGAAGACTAGAGGATACTGACTGTCAGTAAAATAAAATGTAAGAAGAAAAATTACAAAAGCCCTATATTTCTGACGGTTATAAACTGACCAGTCATGAGTACGGTATGTGATATCGTTAACGTGCATTCACGTGACAAAAAGCATTCGTCTGAGTCAGAGAAGCCAAACACAGTAGCACAGGTGTGGCAAGTGTCTGTCAGAAAATAAGGGCTTGCAAACACCTTCACCATCTCCGATATGTGAACAGGAACCTAAAAATTAGACGCAAAAGAAAAGGTGATATTAAGGAAGAGTTAGGAAACGGCAGAGAATGGGAAGTTATATTTAAAGGAATCCTGTAGGAAAACCAAAGTAAAAGTAAGAAAATTAGTGTCTAAATAAACAATAAGAAAACAAAGTAAACGATAAGAATACTGAATGAAAGAAGGTAAAGGGCAGATAAGATCGGTGGAAAGAAAACTGTAAAAAATAAAAAAGTGTGAAGTGGAGAAGACTAGGAGATAAAATGGACAGGAAAAAGGTGTAAGGGAGAGGCAGGGAAGTAGGATGGCAAGTATTAAAGGATCGGCTGGAGGCTTGTTTATATGAAATGTGTCAGTGGATCAGTGAAAAGAAGGACCAAGGTGAAAGGAAAGATGAGGGTGAGGAAAGGTGTGTAAAGAGGGAGAAGGCAATGGAAAGGAGTGGTAAGAAAGAGTAAAAGGCAGAAGAAAGGTATGAAAGAAGAGAGAGGAAGAGGAGAAGCATGAGGAAGAAGGAGAGGGAGAGGAGAGGAGTAAAAGAAGGGAGACGAACATTGTGGCCAGGGTCATCAAGTGTGGTGCGGGGCATTGAATAAGACATGAGGGGAAGATTAGGGAGAGTAAGGTTTAGAGCAAAACTAGGCCAGGCTGAAGAAAGTAAAATATGGAGGACGGTAAACGAACAAGCAAGAAAATGAATGGGAGGACTGAAGTGGAAAAAACGATGGGAGGGAGGGAGGAAATATTTAGAAAGTAGAGAAACAGTTTTAACTAAAAAAAAACAAAACAAAGAATGGTTAAAAACATCGGCACAATAGTCTTTTATCGAAATTTATGCACTTCAGGAAAGACTTTTTAAAATAAGAGAAAAATGAAATCCATACGTAGCCACTAAAATTCGAAATGTCTTGCCTAAAATATAATAGCCTAAAGCATGTTGAAATGCAAAATACAACAATACAAAAACTAATAAATAGATGGAGACAGCTAGTTGACTAGCTAGCTTCATAGATAGATAGATTGCTTGTTTGCTTGCTTGCTTGCTTGCTTGCTTGCTTACTTGATAAATAGATAATGTACCGACAGGGGTAAACTTAAACGACAGAGAACAATATTACACCTTAATCTTGCTACGGCCAGACGAGTGTTAAATTCAGCTTACGGGGAACCCTTGATGTGCGGGAGTTAAAACCGTTGCACTCGTGCCCCTTCAGAGCGATGACGTCTTCAATGTCAGTCTTCCCCAGATCAAACTGTTTTATCCGACTCAGGAAATAGCAAGCAAGAAAATGAAGGTTAAATAATAGCACAACAAATACCAAACAACACGAAACTGATTATGGAAAAAGAAAACAGTGTAAAAGGAGCAAAAATATGAGAGGCGAGATGAAAGAAAAAGTGTGGCTCAAGAAGCAAGAGAGAGAGGGGGGGGGGTAGCAGTTTGTCAAGGAAAATTCCACTTGCATGTGTTGTTGGGCGAGGGCCAAGGCTGAAAGATGAGACGCAGAAGCAGCAGGGAAAAGTTAAAGAAAGTCGCGAAACTATGAGAGTTGCAAAGAGAAAATATGCTGAAAATAGAAAGCGTTAGGAGAAATACACTGAGATGGTTTGGCTATTTGGAGAGGATGGAGAACGAGAGACTAACGAGGAGAGTGTAGGTGAGTGAGGTGGAGGGGGCAGAGGGGGGGAGGCCGAGAATGAAGTGAAGGAATGGGGTGGAGAGGTATATGAGAGAGGGGTGTGTGAACTAGGGGGAGGACAGTGAAATGGCGGGGCACAGAGCAACATGAAGACGATTTGTTTTTGGCCCTCCTCACGGGATTGAGGCGTCTGGCAATGAAAACACAGACAGTTATTATTAAGGAAATAAGACATCTAAGAAGTTACACCACACGGAGATTGTCACTATATTAACACACAAACAGGGAAGTCGCCTAAACTACCCATGTTCACTTTTTGCTGGACGAAAGTGATATAAACTTTAGCGGGGATGAAGTTAAATAATATTATATAAACTTGTCTCCATATATTTTCTTTAACATTTCCGTCTCACTGGCGTTTGGACCATTAGAGAAAATGCTTTCTTATGTCATATGCAGGTACTGTGAGCTGTGTGTCTGGTAATGTCTTGTCGGGTGATGTAGACAGCAGATCATTCATATATCTAAATCACAGTATACAGCTAAGGCTATCACAGTTACTGAAATGCTCAGTGGGTGTGCTTGAACATGTCCATGATACACAATTCCATTATTAAGAAGTATTGCATACGTGAAAAATGATGATGAGGTTTTCATAATAATGGAGAGGTAACCAAAAGCAAAAATGCCAACAGCAAGAGTAATACCGATGAGCACAAAAAAACTACGTGTGTGTGTGTGTGTGTGCGTGTGTGTGTGTGTGTGTGTGTGTGTGTGTGTGTGTGTGTGTGTGATGCCAGAAGCCTTCAATCTCGCTGTAGTTTGTGAAAAAGTTGTGATGGAGCTCAGTGACTGCCAGCTATTTGTGGCGTGAGGGAGTGCAGGTGTTGGGAGAGAGAGAGAGAGAGAGAGAGAGAGAGAGAGAGAATTTAGTAACTCAATTGTCCAGTTTGAAAATTCTCTTCTGAGGTGAATTAAATCGACTAGAGATTACAAGAATACAATATGAAGGACGTCACGGTAATGAGGGAATAATCGAATATGAAATCACAGACACTAGTGCGTTTAGTTTTGTACTGTCATAAATTAACCAAATTGAGTAATAATGCACGCAAAGTCAGTTTAAATTTGCTCTGAGGATACATTTACCGTCCGATTTGGATCCTGAAGAGGGTTCAGGTCGGGTTCTGAAAGACAGTTCCTTGTAAGCATCTTTTCAACCATCCTCGAGAGTCTTGGAGTGTTCGAGTGCTTCTGCATATTCCTCCCAAATATGTTACACGCTTGTCCTTACTCAGTAAAGCTGCTCAGTAAGAGTATTCAGGAAACTCCACCCATCTCCAGTCTTTCAAACGCAGTGTGTCAAGGCATCTCGAAATGAATGGATCTTGAATTTGTCTCTCTCTTGTATTTTGTTTTTCTCTTGGAGGGAAGAGTTTTACGGGCTCATTGCCTTTGGTTCCTTCTTCCCCACATAAAAAAAAAAAGAAAAAAAATCTCATCCATTCGGAGCTCTTCCCCCCCAGGCCAACAAACTGCGAGTCATTATTTGCCAAATATTTCCAACACTTCCTGGCGACTGCCTCACACCCACCTCCAGCCTGGCTGCATGCACAAAAGATTCTTAATGATAAATGCCAGAACTGCGACAAGGTGCCGTGTATGTAATGAATCACTTCATTGGATTGCCTGCCAAACCAGCGGTCCATGTCACGTTATATATTAAATGTTTGCATCTTGGGCCCGATATAGAATGCAGATTTATGCTTCATTTGTAGCTACATCCTCCAAGTGATCACATAGTCTTTCACAAGTAAATCGCCTTTCACAAGCGACTGATTGACTGCACAGCCACTGTTTGCATTTACATGACATATACTTAATGAAGGTGTAATAATTTCCCCAAAACATCTGACAGCTATACGTACTTTTTATGATTATCTTTGAATTACTTATGACAGTGTAAACAAATATTGTATAATAAACATGTTATCTGTTAACCTGCCATCACTGCCAATCATTCTGTGTAAATTCACTGATGACAAAGGCTATAGTAATATTCTCTTTTCTGACGTGTTGGTTGCAAGACTGTTCCTACACAACCCCCCATACAAGAAAAATAGATAATTACAGATACTATCCCTTTATCTAATTATCTGCCTACCATGTACTGTACCTCTTCCTCTCACACCACATCTGGGCCAACACTCGCTTGCCTTCAGTGTCTTTGGGTGGTATTCTCGTGTGATTAGGAAGTTGTCGAACACCTTTTCCTTGCCAGTTTATTTAAATCTGCTTCGTTACTTTGTTGTTGTGTGTTATTCATGCAGTCTATGTCGACGTTAAAAACAAACAAGAAGCAAGAATGAGGAAATTAATGGGTAGTTTGGGAAATAAGTAGCCAAGAAACAGGTGCTTGGAAGCCTCCTTACCCGACGAGGGGACGGACCTCACTCTCCATTCTCTTGCTTCAGTATGTCACCCTATACAAGAGTCTTATACTTACTTGGATGGCTTTTGAGATTTTCCCACGAGTATATGTTCTTCTCCATCCTCGAAAATGTCTGATATTGTCACTTTCTCTTTTTCATCTTCAGAGGTAATATGTGTGTGTGTGTGTGTGTGTGTGTGTGTGTGTGTCCTGTATTGAAGTTCCCAGCATCATCAATTTATGGGTAAAAGCTTTGAAGTGGGTAGTGAGTGGGATAGTGAAAAAAATAACAAGAATGAGGTTTTTCACAGGCAAATAGCAATACAGTGAGCTGTAAGCAAATATAGAAACACGATTATCATATAAAAAAAAAATATCGCAGTGGTCATATATTGTACATACATGGATTCAGTATGTCTTTATTTTCTCTCATTCATGGGATTCACAACGAATAATTACATTTAAGTAAATCCTTGCACAGGCAGCCGTTCTCGTACCAAAGCTTACGAATTCCTGTATTCCATCCAGCAGTCGATATTATCCTTGTGCATTCTTTATATCATCGGGCAGCTCTTTCATCTCAGTTGGGGTTTAGCCATTCAGCTGACTGCCTTCTTATAAGAGTGAGAGGAAAATTTAAGTAAATTTAGGAACATCTTTATAGAATATTACTTACGTTTTTTTCTTAATAACTGAACACTCGTATTGAAGATGAAAGGAATCAAACAGTATTAACTGATTTTCGTCACAGCATTCCATTCCCAAATCTATTGTTTCACAGAAAAATAATTATGAGTGCAATGAAGTATGAGGCGCAATAAAGGAAAAATGGTTCTGCAAACTTTGGAAATGATTTAAAAAAAAAAAAAAGGAACATTCCACAGACTCATTGCTAGCCTGTTCACTAGAAGTTGGTGGAAAAACTGCACTGACGTGGCACTTGAGTCATCAGGGTTAGGAGGGGAGAGAGAGAGAGAGAGAGAGAGAGAGAGAGAGAGAGAGAGAGAGAGAGAGAGAGAGAGAGAGAGAGAGAGAGAGCAGTTAAAACCGCCATTTTGAAAATGGGAAAAACTCGAGATGTTTACAAACTGCTCCAAAGCTTAGAAACTTCCATCTTTATGCTGTTCGGTGAGAGGAGTTACTGGAAGCGATTTTAAACGCTCTTTCTCATAAGTTCTCTCATAAGGTGAATAGTTCCAGAAAAGTGCACTTTGTGAGCGCATGACGAGCGAGCGAGAGCCTTATCACAGTTTCCTTTTGATGTAGAATTATAGGCGGAATCTCTGATATTTAATTGCGAAAGTTGATGCCGAAAAACACAGTGTTAGAACGGAAATTTGTTTTTTAACTTTATTTCGAAATCGAGGCGTTCACCGATTAGGGGCGAATACTCCCTTGAAAAACTCGAGATTCCTAGGGGTTCCTCCGCCATTATGGGTGAGTTTTTAGTTTATAAAAATATTTATTGAATGAATGTATCACCTGCAGAAAGAATTTCAGCTCTACTTCACATAAGAGTATAGTTATTTGATTCTGCTTAGCAAGACGGTTGGGTCAGGTCGGGCCGGGTCGGGCCGGGCAGCTTATTTCCAAACTTAACTGAGAGTAAACATCGCTCGCTCGCTTCCCATGCTCACTCATAATCATCTGACTCCAGCCAGATTACTGATAAGCTTGAAACGGCCTGAGGACCGATCTCCCAGTTTGAACTGAAAGGGTGTACTGCATCTAGTTATATTTCCCATCTGGTGTCTTAATCATTTGCCGTCTGTCAATATCACTACGCCATATACAGTGTGAGACAGTCAGCTGGAGGGGGTGCCTTATTAGGTCACTGAAGCTCTCCCACCGTTCTCATTTTTAGCTACCGTAATCGTATTTACATTGCATTGCATATTTTGTTTCCTGCTGCGTCTCGCGTCCCTAAATTTCTTTTATTATCTTTCCCCTTGTATATCCCTCTTGCATCTCCCCTATTTTTCTTTCCTTCCTTTCCCCTTCGCTTCCTGCATCCCCTCGACTCCGTTATCAAAAACCTCAGACAAGATTAATCCACTTCTCTCCTCTGAGAACCGTAATCCTCTCTTCCCTCCTTCGCTGCAGAACGCATAAAATCCGTATAGCTTCTGAGCATAAAACTGAATGTTAGGTAAACAGTGCTGGCTGAATGTATTACTCTTGTAGCTACTGCAAGCTTTGCGGCTGCCATGGAACTTTTACAGATATTAGATTTTTTTTTGCTATCCCCAGACGATATTATTCATAGTGAATAGATTATGTAAACCCTTCATTAAGAAACGTCTGTCTTGCGTTAAATAAAATCGTCGATAAAAAGCAAGAAGCGAATAAAAATACCTGCGTGTGTGTGTGTGTGTGTGTGTGTGTGTGTGTGTGTGTGTGTGTGTGTGTGTGTGTGTGGCTATATCCACCTAAGTCGAACATAAAGTTCCTGTAAAAGAATTTCATTAGTTACAATAAATACTGACTGGAATCCCTAGAGCTTCCTGCAATGAGTTCCTTCCCCTTAGTCTTATCGGTTTTATTACCTGACTTTCCCCTCTGCCAGGCTGTCAGGTCCAGCAAGAGTTATTTCTTTTGCTGTTGCTCTCTTTAAGTGTTTCGGAATGATGAAGGCTTTATTGGTGATTGTTTTGAATCCCTTCACTGCAAAATTCTGATTCAAACTGAATGATACCAGCTGATAGTTCTGCTAGCAATTGAGAAAGGTTTTAACGTAACCTCCTCAGTTACGAGATATCTCTCCTAAGCTGAATTAAGTAATTTTTTGCAATAATGAGAGAGAGAGAGAGAGAGAGAGAGAGAGATCCAAACATTAAAATCTCATTTATGAGCGAGCGAGCAATGTTTACTCTAAGTTAAGTTTGGAAATGAGCGGCCAGACCCAACCCGACCCGGCCCGACCCGACCATCAGGCTAAGCTGAAGCTAACAACTTTACTTCTATGTGATTCAGAGTATCAGAGTTTAAATTCTTTCTGGATGTGATACATTCATTCAATAAATGCTGTTATCAACTAAAAACTCACCTATAAAGGCGTAGGAATCCCTCAGAATCTCGAGTTTTCTAACAGAGTGTTCGGCTCTAATCAGTGAACTCCTCAAATACGAAATCAAATTTAAAAAAATATTTTCCTTCGTTACATTGTGTTTTTTGGCATCAGCTCTTGCAATCAAATATCTGGAATTCCGCCTATAATTTTACATTGTCGTTTTCGCTCTGTTTTGATGGTGATATTACCAAGGGAAAACACCCCAATTCTGGCTCTATCTCATCAATAACCAAGTCTTTGTCGTTTCAGTTTCGTCGACACAGCATGTTAGCAGCGGAGATTGTACAATTTAGCACTGTGCGTGTGATGAATGCAAATCTCTTTGGCGGGAACAAAGTTGAAAATAGCGTGTGAGTTTCTTTCGTAGTATGTCGATGCGCCGTTGAATACTCAAACCTCATCGATGTTACTATGGAAAAAACATAACTAAAGTTCTTGACTCGAATTTGAGAACTAACAAACTTGACAATCCCGTCTCCGTAAATCAGAGGGAGATTGTGATAACAAGGCGCTTGCTCGCTCGTCACGCGCTCACACAGCGCATTTGACTGGTGTTTAGTTGAAAATAAAACACAACTGTTTACTTAGTTTAAACACTACTGGTAAACAAGCGTTTTTAGCGTTGTTTGGAACAGAATAAATGCTTACAGTTGTGTACATATATCTATCACATACCACCGTCTCACTAGCACTAACACCATTTTCACCTCATCACTATAACCACAAGCAACATTAAGACCACAACTATCATCACCATCACTACCATCATTGCAACATCTGAGAGTTGTAATTCAAAGGTATAATGGTTGTCCTCGTGCATAACCAGGAGCACAGTGACAGAATCCACAATAAGGGACAGAATACTCACCAGGAGGTAAAAGTTTAGCGGCCAGTGTTAGTCACTCTCCCTGCCTAGCGCTCAAACCTTTTATAGTTAAGGGCAAGGAAAGTCTTCAGTTTTTAGCGATAGTAGAAGGGGGAAAAAACAGTAAGACTTAGATTTGTGTGTGGACTGGAGGGGGTCATTATGGCAGAAATTCAGTCTTTGCCTTGTGCCACTCTTCCTCCAGAACACAACTCGCAAGGGTATTTATTACATCCAGATCTCCGATTGCACTTCTCGATGAACCTAGGCAAGGGGTAAACAAAGAATTTTCAAGTGATGGAGCAGTCAAAGAATCTAACTCCAAGCCTTCATTTTGTTGCATGGATGTGCTAACCAATGCGCTACCGACTCCCCTTAAAAGAGAAATTAAGACAATAGTTAAAATACTAGTAGACTTATGAGTTAAGCAGCGAATGGTTAAGGTAAATAATCACCATGAAATTAAGATCTGAGGAAGGGAAAATTATAATCTCGACCTCACCAAAATAGAGAGGACGTTAAAAGTCACACGGACTCTAAGAATCGAGACTGTGTTTACTCTGTAGCTAATGTGAAAAGCAGGTTGATTAACTGTTGTAACCAGCTACCTGTAAATGTAGCCAATGTCAAGCCAAATCTCAAGATAACTTGTAAAGTTCCCATTTCATCTTAGTGTGTACATCTGTGTGCAAGGCTGTGTGCATGAAATATAACACCACTTCATAATATGTAACAAGAATAGACTACAAAAAATGTAATAACCAAGACGCTATTAAGAGGCCATTCGTACTACAAGAAGGAAAACCCTTCAAACCTTTAAACTGATGACATTTTTACATGTTATTTATTTTTTTCACATATTTTATCCATATAGTTTACACTGTCTGTTACACCATTTCATTAGCCAGGTCACTATGATGAGGCACTGTTCTCTCTTTTTATTTCTGTCAATTTCTTTCAAATTATGTGAGACCTAATGTAGTTGTTGATGTTGATGTTGTTGATCAATCTCACTCTGTCTGGTTGAGCTGACTCATTCAACAAATACAAGCAACTGCCCTGAAAGGCTGTCCCATGCAGTAAAGCGATGTTCCCTTGTGGTTGACAGCGCCTCGACACAGAAAGGCGTGGAGAAATGTGTGGAAGCTTGGTTCTTGGGTCGATGCTGCATTGGCGTTTCTCCACCCACTTAACAGGGGTATGACAGTAGGCTCCACTGCACCCCGTGACCTGGTCTTATGGTTACCACCCAGGGTTATATATCTTTCCTGGGTCAAAGAAACCATTAGATTTGTTACTAAGTGCAAATCCAACATGAAGCTGAAAGAAGAGTAATAAAACAGTGGCAGCCAGGAAGGATTGGGAGAAGTAGGAAGAGAGGAGGGCAGGCAGAGAAATAGAATGATATAGTTGGAGAAGTAGGCAGCACTATATCAGGTGAGTGGATGAAGGTTGCTACCATCTACCTCTTTGCCTCAAGTAGTAGAGACATAAAGTCATCCATGAAGGCTATATCTCACTCCAACATTCTCCTAAACTGGTGTAAGCCAGAGTGGTGAGGTGCTTGTTGCTGTGACGTGCCTGAACCTGAGTGTGATGACGGTGTTGGTAACCTGTGACACCAGCGGTGCCGTGACACAGTAAAGGACGCAGCCATAGAGCCCCCAGCTGCTGATGACGCAGGGTTGGATTACTGTTTCCCTACGAGGTTTCACAACACCGCATCCTCAGCGATTCCCCCACCCCCCTCCCCCAAACTTAATATCCTTTTTCACTTTACTGATTTGCTGTCTGTGGAAATTAACTTAAACATAAAACACGGTAGTATTAAGGGGATATGTCCTAATTTAATCGCTAAAGAAGAGGTGTCACGAAGTTTACAGGGCCAGTGATATGGTTACAATTAGCGTGTGAAAGCGTGATAGGAGCAACACCTACCTGACAAGGAGGTAGAGTGGGAATGTAATGTGATGAGTGAGAGGGCGGGGGAATGGAATCACAAGAGAAAAAAAGAAAGGCCAGTGAAATGGTACGTGAATTGAAAATGGAAAGTGAAGAAATGAATGGCAATGATGAATGAAAGTGGGATTAATAAGTTATCTAACTATTTATCTATCTAAAATTAAACTATTGCAAGAGTGAAGGATACTGACAGCCCGAAAAAATAAATATAAATAACTATGCCAGGGAGGAGAACTTACAAGCCCTACGTATCTGACTGTCATAGATGGACCCGTTATGAATATTTGAGATCGGTATCATGCATTCCACGTGACAAAGTGCATTAGTCAGGGAGTCAGAGAAGCCAGACACTGTGGCACAGGTGTGTCAAATATCTGCGGAAAATAGGGACTTGCAAACACCTTCACCGTCTCCTATTTCTGAATATGAAAATAAAAATTAAACTGAAAAGAAAAGGTGATATTAAGTAGAAGTTAGAAAATGCTGAGAATGGGAAGTCAGATTTACAGGAATACCTGTAGGAAAACCAAAGTAAAAACAAGGAGATTAGTGTCCAAGTAAATCACAAAAATACTGACGGAAAAATAGTAAAATATAATTTAGAACGGTGGAAGGAAAGCTGTAAAAAAATGAGAATTGGAGAAGACTAGAAGGTAAAATGGACAGAGAAAGGGTGTATGGGTGAGGCAGGGAAGTAGGAATGCAAGGAGTTGAAAATCAGCTTGATGCTGAAAAATATGGAATGAGTCAATGGAGCAGTGGAAAGAAGGACGATGGTGAAACGAAATATGTGAGTGAGGAGAGGTGTGTAAAGACGGAGAAGGCGATGGGGAATAGTGATGAGGAAAAGTAAAAGGCAGAACAAACGTATGATAGGAGGGAAAGGGAAAGGAGAGGCGTGAGGAAGAAGGAGAGGGAGAGGAGAGGAATAAAAGAAGGGAGAGGAAAATCGAGACGAGGTTCATCAAGTGTGGTGCATTGTGTAAGACATGAGGGGAAGAGCAAGGAGTGTGAGGCTTAGTTTAAGGCCAGGCTGAAGAAAGTAAAATGTAGAGGAAGGTGAACGAACAAGCAAGAAAATGAATGGGAGAAAAGTATTGGAACAAGGATGAGAAGGAGGAAGGAAATATTTAGAAAGAACAGAAGAACATTGTTTTAACTCTAAAAAAAAAAATAATAATAATCATTAAAATCCTCAAAGAACGAGAGTCTTTTAACAAACTTTATTCTCTTCAGGAAAGGCTTTTTATAATACAAGATTTTTTTCTAAAAAAATTCTACATAGCCACTCACATTCGAAATATTTCTCCTTAAATGAACTGAAGCATGTTGAAATGCAAGAATAAAGAAATAAAAAATAAAAAAATAAACTAATGGAAACAGCTAAATGGATAGATATATGGATAGATGGAGAGATTGACTGATATATGTACCGCCAGGGGCAAACTTGAATGACGTACACCAATATTACATTTTACTCTGGCTCTGGCCAGGTGATTTTTTAATTCAACTTATGAGGGACCCTTCATGTGATGGAGTTAAAACCTTTGCACCTGAATCTCTTCAGAGCGATGACGTCTTTTATTTGATTTTTCCCAACATGAAATTGTTTCATGCGGCTCAGGAAGTACCAAGCAAGAAAATGAAGATTAAAAATGACAGAAACATTATAAATACCAAACTACACACTACTGGCCATGGAGAACAATGTGTAAAAGGAGCAGAAAATATGAGAGGCGAGATGGAATACAAGAGTGGCTCTGGGAACTAGGCCGGAATTGGAGAGAGAGAGAGAGAGAGAGAGAGAGCAGTATGTCAAAGGAAATTCCACCTGTATTTTTCCTTGAACGAGAGCCAAGGCTGAAAAATGGAGCGCAGAAGCGTCAGGCAAAAGTTAAAGAAGGAAAGACGTGAAGCTAAGAGAGCTGTAAAGTTAGAATATGATGAAAGTAACACAAAATTTAGGTGTTTATTTATGAAGCAAAAACAGAGACATCTACGAAGTAACGCTACAGGCAGATTATCGTTATATAAACACACAAACAGGGAAGTCGTCCAAACTTCCCATGTTCACTTATCGCTGGAAGAAAGTAAACTTTGGCGGGGAAGAAGTTAAATATATATTATATAAACATCTCCTAGTACTTTTTCTTTAACATTTCTGTCACACTGGCGTCTTGGCCATTATAAAAACTGCTTTCTTATGTCACATGCAGGTGTGCTGTAAACGGCGTGTCAGGTCATGTCTTGGCGGGTGATGCAGACCGCAGATTTACATATATCTGAATCACAGTATATACCAGTGGCTATCACAGATTAAGAAGGATTATACTAAGGTGGCCCTTTGAACTGCACTAGTTATTGAAATACTCAGTTGGTGCACCTGAACATGTGCATGATACACAATTCCATATTAAGAAGTATTGCTTACATGAAAAAATGATTATGAGGGTTTAATAATAATGGAGTGGTAACCAAAAGTAAAAATGACAACATGAGTAATACCGATGAGCAGACAGAAAAACTGTGTGTGTGTGTGTGTGTGTGTGTGTGTGTGTGTGTGTGTGTGTGTGTGTGTGTGTGTGTGTACACACACACACACACACAATGTCAGGAACCTTCAATCTCTCTATTGTGTGTGAAAAAGTAATGACGGACTTTAATGACTGCGAGTTATTGGTGGCTTGGGGAGTGCAGGTTTTGACAGAGAAAGAGAGAGAGAGAGAGAGAGAGAGAGAGAGAGTTGTTTTCGGTTATCATTTCCTGAGTTGTAATACATATGCAAAGATGGGAAGTTACATGCTGCTGCACTCCAGATATGATGGAAAGGAAACAGAGCAATAATTGCATCATTTGCATTTTTGAATAATGGTGATAGGTTCCCCTGGGTTAATTAGCTTTAACGGCACTTGCGTAAGGCCCACTTACGGTTCCCCTGTGTTAATTAGCTTTAACGGCACTTGCGTAAGGCCCACTTACGGTAGCCAGTGCTCTTTGGGTCCGTCACTCTGTTTATTTTGCGGAAGTGTGAAATACGTACGAGTATGAAGAAACTGGAAGCAATCCACAGAGGGGTAACTATATTAATTTCGCAACTTAAATATTTTTCGGAACTTTGAAAACAAAAGCTTATATAAAATGCGAGGCACTAGGGAATGTTCCTGCACAATTTCATCAGTATTGGTCCAGGCGGCTAGGAAGAGTATCTGGATAAACCCTCATACAAACAGAGAACGGTCCATTATTATACAGGTACGGGAACAGAAGCTGGTGTTGGAGTGGATAGGTTTGTGGGCTGAAAACTGTGTGGGTGGCGCCTTCTATCCCAGTTGTTGTAGGTAACAGTATGTGGCCGTGAATTAGCTACAAACATATTACAGCTCCTCCTTATGGCTCCATTCTCACGTCAAGAGATACCCACCAAACCATGAAACTGTTTTACGTGGTATCCCTTGCTCATCACACTTGAGGTTATTATTTTCAAGTGGCAGGTGACGTACGATGCCTGCTATCAATAAGCATTTTGTTGGAGTGTCGTAGGTGCTTCAAAACCTCGGATACATGCTCACTACCGTACGTATAGTTTGGACAATGGGAATGATGACAAAGCATTATCAAACTATAATTAATATTAGTCATGTGTTCACTCACGGATCATTTCGGGACGCCTACTGGTGTGTTTCATATTTCTGTTGGTCATATATTGATGGTTTATCTCCTCTGGTACAGACCATTACAGGTAAAAATAATTACGGTTATACATTTTCACCAAAAAATAATGCTAATGGACTTCTGATGGCAGTCTCCACATCCGAGAAGCCACATTCAGTCAGTAGATGATTCTGAACGCCCATAAACGTCACCATCAAGACAAATGTTCCTATGTGTACCATTAGCTGTCACGCGAACACAAATTTCTCGACATTTACATAGTAAGAGTCTGTATCATGGCTTAATGTTGCAGGAGGTATCAAGAGTTTGTGTGTGGTAAGCGTCCTTCCGTACTGATCAGGAAAATATTTTTCGCTGTGTTTGTACATGTATCAGTTTAACTCATTTAGCATACCAGAGAGTATCAGCTTCCTCATAGTTTCACACTGGCAAATATTTTTACATGTTAAGTCTCTCAGCGACGCCTACACCAGACCGCTGATAATACCTCATCGAAAAAAAAAAAAAAAAAAAAAAAGATATACGAGTAAGTTTAAATAACAATAAATGTATGAGTTTCCGAAAATACTGGCGTAGAAATATTGAGGTAAATATAGCAAGCCTAACATTACTAAACAAGCATAGCCTACCAATCGCTACGTAACCAATCCTAACTTCACTTAACCATACCTAACTCACCCTCGCCGACAGAAGAATGAAGACAACATGATATCTGATAAATAACCTGTAAGTGCCATGTGGGAAAGAAAGGCATACGCCAGTCTGACAGCAAAGGAGAGGGGAAGGACAAGTGACTATGATAATGGACAAGAATGATTGCAGGGGGAGATGTGGAAAGGGAAAGCGAAGAAACTGATGTAAAGGATAGGGAAGAATTGAGACGTGGACATAACAGGGACGAGAAGAATTGCACTGGAGTTAAAAGACGACAGAGTGAATTATGGTGACGTGTCTAGTGAGAGAGAGAGAGAGAGAGAGAGAGAGAGAGAGAGAGAGAGAGAGAGAGAGAGAGTGTCACATAAAGAGAGAATGAAATCTAGAAAGGAGCAGAGAAAAGGCCTCCATAAAATTTCCGGAAATCAAAATCTTTCATAATTTATTGGGCGAATGTAGAATAATAAACAGATTTAGGAAATTGTACTGAGTAATGCATTTTACATGAACTTATAATTTTTGGTCTGATCTTAGTTTATGGTGTGGAGATGATGGCAGAGTGATTAAGACTAGCTGACTTAAGGTTTGGTTCAGAGAACTGGGGCTGGGAAGGCAGGGTGACGTCTGAGGAGAGTGGCAATTTAACTTCCATGTTATCCTCAAATTTTTGGTTTTGCTACATGTCAGACAATTTTTTTTATCACAAATATGTCTTCTCGCAACGAATGGCGTTAGGAACAGACTCAGCTATGCAAAAAGGGAAATTACTTTATTATTACTCCTCCCTCCAGATGATCATTGCCTGCTATGAATACACCTTACGCAGGGAAAGGATACCAAAGCTTATCGCTTTGGTATAAATAGACTCCTTCTGTAGTGTATGCTGACTACTGGATGACGGCTGTACTGTATTTATCTTTGAATGGGCCTCTCCTGCTGAAATTGTAAGAAACTGCCTTTATTAGTCTAAAAGGGGATTCACAAACGCACTTACCATCAATTCCCTGTCGTAACTCAGGCTTTGATATGCAGGAAGGACGGGGAAGGGAGGGGGGGGGGATGTCGAAGCTTCCTTTTTGTTCTGTTTTAGTTTCATGAAAAAATCCCAAGTTACGACACGAACATTACAGCAGGTTATAACTGTTTTCCACAGGAATATCAGGAAAAGCAGTGCAAAATCTTCCCTCCTGTAAAAGAATATTTATGTAACGAAGGAGGAACCATCGTATGTTCATGATATGCACTCCTGGTCAGTAAGATGACGCATTTTTTACTTAGTTCCTGTTAACAACAAATCACCTGATTTTTCTTACAAAGGGCCGCACGTAGTTGAGGTTAAAAACAGTCCGCATTGACAATTGCAGCAAGGTGTCTTTTAGATTACGTTTTTGCTTCCTCCTGGATTTTATTCAAATTATAGATCCCGGAAACTGAAGGAGTTAAGTATATTGTGTACCAGTTATGTAAATCTGATACTATTTTGCCTCCCATAGAGCTAGACGATTTATTCACCTTACAGAAAAGTTCACAATATACTGCTCACTTTACCCTGGCCCAAGATTGTCATCCCTCCATCTTGAATACTGAGTTATAAGGTAGAATAACGTTAGAATATGATGCTAGTCATGAAAAAGTTACTTAGAAAGGATGGCGAGCCACATTATTAAATTTTTCTGCCACTGAGCAACTTGAGATAAGCAGCAAAAAGATGGAAGTTTGGATCAGGTTAAAATGAATGAAGTGTGGCATTGCAGTACATAATTGGTTTGCAGTCTTCCTCTTCCTCGCTTTCTATTTTTTTTTCTCCCGGCTACTCTTCGCTTCCATCTCATTCCGTTTCTGTCTGTCAGTATCTCTCTCTCTCTCTCTCTCTCTCTCTCTCTCTCTCTCTCTCTCTCTCTCTCTCTCTTTTGCCACCATTTGTCTTTTCTGTGTGCAGTCAATAGGACTACAGGTTCCCGAGGGAACCATTACTCTAACAAGAAAGAGCACTCTAAGAATGCTACAGTCGCATTGTAGGTATTCTAAGGGCAGGTCATTTGACCTTGGCTTTCGACCCACTGTTCTCAGACTGGGACTACTTCATTCCCGTCTCTTCCTCACCAGATTTAGACCAGATCGATTGAGACTTTTTGAGCTGACCTTACTCTGCACCTTGACCTTTGAACTTTTGTCCCCAAAATCGAATCTCTTCATCAATGGCTGACTCAGTCCTTCCAGTAAGTTTAGTTCAAAGGATACAAACTGTTTGGGGTGTAGTTTTTTACCTTGTCTTATGACCATGACGTTTGATGGCTTGTTCTTAAAATCAGATCCTTAATCCTTGTATTATCCTGAACCCTTCCACAATGTTTGGTCTAAGTAGGACAAAACTTTAAGATTGTCCTGCCATGTGATCCTGGCCTATGACCAGTTGTTCTGAAAACCATAGGTCATCCCCTCTGGTGACCTTCACCTCTTCTACCAAGTTTGGTCCAAATCAGACTGAAACTCTTTTAAGTATTTTGTTCACATATACTCTCATGGGTACCTTTGGTATTGCCCTTGTTCTTAAAATCACACCCCTTCTTTCTTGCCTCACTCTCAACCCTTCCACTAAGCCTCATATAAAACGGATCAAAAACTACTCATTGTGAACTTTGACCTTTGATTTATTCTCCAAAACAACAGCTCGACCTTTTAGCTGACCCTCACCCCTTCAAACAAGTTTGGTTATTATCGAATATAAACTGTTTGAGATGTTCTGTTCAGACATAAGTCAGACAGACACACGTCAAGCGAAACATGTAACATATATGTAACAAATATCCGCCCACCCATTGTAAAAGTTACGTGGACATCAGCTTCCTCTCTTGTAAACGTCTTCAGTCGCATAGGGAAAAGGTAAAGGTGGGTGCAGACGCGATGAGGCGCTTAGCCGCGCTACCCATTTCCGTAGTTTAGGCCTTTGAACCTGTGGCGATTTTTTACCCAGTATCCAGGGATACAAGGTCAGTGCATCATCCAGGTTACGACAGTTACCTCCCTTACGTGTTACCCTTGGCACTCGTAATACTTACCAACCCATAAAGGGTAAATCGACACCCGAGTCGAGAGACGCCTGCTGCCCACAGTAGGATTCGAACCATGGTTAGACATAGAGATAGATAGATGTATAGATAGATAGATTATGTTGCAGTAAAATATAATGATAATGGTCATTGTTGGTGCATGAATATAAGAGAAAGTTAGTAATAGATACCAAACTGTGATGAAAAGAAAAACTCGAGAAGAACACGGGCAGATTTCTGGAGGGCCTGAGAAAATGTGTAAAGGTGAAGACGCCAAATGAGAGAGGTGCGTACCAGGCCTTTTTTTTTTTTTTTTTCCTTTCTTTTATTCAAGACATAGCAATGGGAATATGTTCTCCCGTTCCCTGGATCATATTACTGAAAAAGTAAAGCAAAAACTGTAATAATGGATACATTCTCAACCTTTCTCTTTCTCACTTCAGTCCTTTTTCAGTTAATAATCGGGACTTACATATTGTATGGTTTTAATTGACCTGTCATTCTCTAAACTTCCTTCGGTAACCATGGATACCTGTTTCATAATTTTTCTTGCACTTGATGTCTTGTGATCGAAGTTAGTTGCGAGCTAAGTTCCTGACAATGAGAACCAAATACAAGAAATGAAGAGAATTGCAAGGTGTGAACGTCATTTACTTACGATATTTTGTCGTTGTTTATATTTACAAAGTAAACGGCTAAGTCTCTGTGCAGCTCATATTAGTTAAAAGTACCAGATGGTGCTAAACCTTTCTCCCTTCTGCACGACCAGGATGAAGAGCATAGAGAGAGGATAATCTGTGTGGGGGGGAGGTGGGGAGGGGAGGTGGAAGGGTGATGTCCTTAGTGTATACTCAAATACTTTCCTTCGGAAAGATACTTTTTTACTGTGGTAGACCTCTATTTCAACCAGGTTTCATGCAGGATGGGAACCCTGAAGGTGGTCCCGTTGGGCAGGATGGGCAGCCCACGGGGGTCCCATCCTTGGGGACCTAGGGGAAGAAGTGGCCCGTGACGGAATTATAAATTTATTACTCGAATAAAACTTTAGACGGATTACTTGAGTCTCAAAAGCCCATTGACAAGAAGAGACCATTTCTAAAATGAATAAAATTGTATAGCATTTTAGGGCTAAATTTTAAAAGATATCTTTCAGTCTTCAGGGAATATTGTGCATTACACAGTCTTGGCTGTGGAAATGAATGTCATCATGATTTAATTAACTTTCACTGTTTATATTGAATATCTTCTTCGACATAAAGCGGGTATTCCTCAGGTATTTCTTACGTAGTCTGTTTACAGTTCTGCAGTGTTAAAGGATAGGATATCGGAACAGAGGGAAGAAGGTACATCAGGAATGGAGAAACTGCTTGAGGTAGATCAGGAATGGGGAAACTGCTTGTACATATAAAGGAAAGTATGCCTGTCCTTCACAGTTACTTTATTCATATTGATGGCAGTGCCAGTGATGACACTGATAGTGACTGTGGTTGTGACAGTTGTTTCAATGATGGCAGTGGAAGTGATGACTGGGTAAAGGTGATGGTTGTTACGTAGTGATATGTGGTTGTATTTTTATTTTTCTCAGGCACCGGCGTCTACCCCTGCTGGTACCTAAAACACACACACACACGCACACACACACACACACACACACACACACACACACACACACACACACACACACACACACACACACACACACACACACACACAGGTATTATTCCCATTGCATTGCCTCTGACCGACCCTGCCATCGATTTCTGCCACGCTTGCAGTATCTGTGCCATCTATGCACCTCGTGACCTTACTATGTTTAGTTTCCACCTCCTTCCTTGTAATTCCAGCAAGATCTCTGCCACCTGGATCTTCCCTAGCCTCCTGTCTGTTTCGTGTTTATTCCTACTCGCTCCATCACAGTGTTATATTTCTTTCCTTCCGTCTCACCATCCCTTTCTCTGTCTCGGCTGGCATGAAATCGCTTTTCGAGAATACTGGGGATTGTCGTCAAGCAGAGCAGCGAAGAGGGAGAGGTAGGTTGCTGCTTTGTCAGAGAACACGTTTACACACAGGAACGTCAATATTGCTATTAATCACTAAATTCATGGTTCTGCTCAAATTACGTCTACTTCTTTTTCCCATCTGAAAAAATAAAAATTATTATATTTTTTTTGTTGCCCTGTGTTGTTAGAAATTATAGAAGAAACCTACACAACAATGCGAACATATAACTGTCAGAAATCGAAAAATAGAATACAGGGTTGGGAATTTGCAGCGTTGATGAGAGATTGGAACTCTGTTTTTATAATATGGTTTATCTAAAGTAGCTGTGATATGCTAAGCTGGGAATAATAAATGCATTATAAGATAAGTTTTCCATTCAGCATTATACGAGTACACCATTAAGTATCAATATACTGAATGGTTTAGTTATTGCGTGTTTGTTCCTCGATAAAAATTTTTGCATAAGAGGATAAATGACACAACCAGGTACATAGAAATCAAAATGAAGTCAAGCGGTGAAGTTCGTCCCCTCAGCTTTCATCCACAGTCTTACCAACTGTGAGGAGGAGTGTAACACAAGTGGCGTTGTGAGCGTGGGGTGTGGCGGCCTCTGTCTGACCTCGTTCTCAAAATAATCATATTTGGAACCAGGAAGGGGCCTCGTGCGGGCTGCAGCGGGTAATTATTATTCGGATTCTATATAATAACGTAAAATTTGATGTTGTTACTCTTCTGTTCTCGTAATCTTGTAATGTGACCTGAGGCAATACAGTGTTGTCACTCTGTTTCTTTTTTTGTGTGTGTGTGGGGGGGGGGGGTGCAATTATAGTCGCGGCGCACGACTCTGAGGTTGTTATTATCGTGCTCTGGCAACCTACCATTCAAAAGTGCGTCTGATTTCGTGTATAATATGAGACGCATGTGATTCGGGTATAGTATGTTCGTGTTTAATAATTTTTTGTGTATAATATATTCGTGCATAATACTGTGATTCGTTTATAAAATATGATACGAAATCGGACGCACTTTTGAATGGTAGGATGCCAGAGTACGATAATGACAACCTCAGAGTCGTGTCTCGACTATAATGATATGCGCTAAGGAGATACTTTGCTATGTGCTGTTGGTGACATGTGCTAAGGTAATGTTTTGCTTTGTGCAGCTGGTGATATATAGTGAAGATATGCTTAAGGTTATGCCATCGGTAACATGTGTTAAGGAGTTGCTTTGTTTTGTGCGTTTGGTGACGTACATAGCTGATGTTTTATGATGAAGTTGGTGACATGTGCTAAGGAAATAGATTGTTTTGTGCCACTGGTGCATAAAGTTTGAGGAACATTGTTTTGATACATACCGAGTTAACGTCATATGGCAGAAACTAATGATGCCTCTCACAGAATATAGTTTTGTCATGACACAGATTGATTGTTAGTAAATAGGGGTCCAGGGAATGACATGCATACATTCTTCTCCATATCTGTAACATTGTTCTACTCCTTAACTTGGCCGGATGTAAGATAATAAATTTAAATCACGTTCCACACTTCTTTGCCCCCCTCACCCCATTGCCTTTTATTTTTGCCAGTCAGAGCAATGGCTGAATAACAATAATCTATGATTCAGTGATGTGTGCAAAGGAGCTTTATTTGGGATGATTTTCCGATGCAAACAAAAGCCTGCTCTCACTGTAGATATTCTCTGGCAATTGACCGACAGATATTTTGGTCAGGTAAGAATACGACTCATAAGCTGTATGATCGTTAAATTCAAAATATATTTTGTTCAGTATTTGAAGTATTATATTTTAACTGGGGGAATCAGGAGCGCTCTCTCTCTCTCTCTCTCTCTCTCTCTCTCTCTCTCTCTCTCTCTCTCTCTGATTCGTAACTTTTGGTAATCCGGGGTAGCAGTTCTCTTACAGTTATGGCTGGACCACCTTGTAAGAACCATAGATCCTTTTATCTGTTTAACTATGTACGAAAACCCTTTGTGTGTGTGTGTGTGTGTGTGTGTGTGTGTGTGTGTGTGTGTGTGTGTGTGTGTGTGTGTGTGTGTGTGTGTGTGTGCATACTTTATACGATATTGTCCGTAATTTAATTAAAGGCTGGCTGAAAATGGAATGATTTACAATGCAAAAAGGTCAACATGGTGAATGTGGCTTCCCTGAATAGTCCACTACCTTCTTCTTAACCCTCAGCTGTCTACTCCCTCTCATTCCTCAACCCACATCTTCCTAATTACCCTCAACCAGCCCATTGTATGATATACCCCCTCCTTCCCACAACATAACCCTCACATCCCTCTCAACCTCAATACCTTTCTATATAACTCACCCCATTGCCTTCCTCCCCTCTTTTTCTTCTCACCATTGCCCTTCTATCATATTCCTCTCACCACTGCCTTCCTCCTATAGCTTATTCCTCCCTTCACCACTGCCATCCTCGTATATTCCTCTCCTCACCACTGTCTTCCTAACATATTCCTCTCCTCACCATTGCCTTCATTCCATATTCCTCTCCTCATCACTGTCTTCCCCCTATATTCCTCTCCTCACCACATTTTTTCTCAATCCTTCTTCTGGCACTTCGTTTATTGTCTTTCCTCAGTTGCAGACGAAACTGCTCAACTAACCTGCGGGGAATACAGAATGGTCAAAATGCACCACGCAAATGGGAAGAATGGGGAGAGGACAGGACAGCTGCAGAATTCAATGAATCGTAGATTTTACTCTGGTGGGGGGGGGGGTTGACTGCAGGAACCTTTTGTAAGGATTTCTACTTTAGTGTCATTTTTATTCCTAGAGCTGGGTTTCATTTTTTTTGCATTCAATTAGGGGGTGTGAACGAATGGGTAAATATAAACAGAATCTATCAGCAAACATATTACGAGTGACATGCAACATTTTAATTAATATGAAACGTTTCCTCCAAATCAACAATCATAGTAGTCCATCCTTGCATCTTCCTTGCCGATTCATTCCCAATCTTACACATTTCACACCCTCCCACTCCTCCATTTCGCACCATTTCATCTTCGTTTCACACATTGCCATCACGGCATATCTCGCACTCTTGAACACATTCACCACTTCCACCCTCTTGCTTTCCTCATTCACACCTCTCACATTCCACATGGTCACGCGAGTCTGCCCATTTGGTTGGGGCCCTGGGCAGGTATTGGGCCCTCCGAGGTCTATGAAACGACTACCATGATTAAGTGATTTTGGATAGGGGAATCTGGGGGACACTTAACCCTGCCAGAAACCCCGGTTATATGGTTACCACCCAGCGTAGTAAATGGTTTCCTGGGTACAGGAAACCATTTGGCTTGTCACTCAGTGTAGAGATCATATGGCACCTCTACATTTGTTTCATACTATAAAATATTGTTTTATACCGGCATGGTTTATATCAGTAAGATACAAGACGATATTCAAGGGTAGATCCATGAATACATGGTAGTTGTTTCCCAACTAATTCTCCAGTGTTATCAGTCTTCGGCATCAAATATTTCTCTGCCAGATAAGTATTATATATGAATATACTTCTTAAACACTGAACTAAGAACGAGATACTGAGGATATGGATGTCAAATCTCTTGTTTGTAAAACAAGGATGAGTTGCGTCATACTTGTGAGACAGAGAAGCAATTTACATGTGAAAACCCAGGGGTGTTGCCCTAGCAACAGGGACAACATCCAGGATCCGCTCATGCCACTGAGGCACAATATGTGGAATAAATCGTTAAGGATGTTGTCTTATGAAATCTCTAAGGACACATACAGTGCGTCCCTAATACCAGTATTGCCTTTAGTTAAAATGCCTCCCTTGTACCTCTTAACCAGTATATTTTGCATGACACGCAGGTATACTCTGCCCTTTATGTATGCAGTCTGTGTTGATAACACATAAGTGAACAATAAAGTATAGTGAACGAAATATGTCAAGGTGTTTGACAGTCTCCTTTTTCGCGACCTTCCATCTTTGCCCAGTTCTGTATGGGGTTGACGTATAGTCATCTCTGGAGACGTATCCCTAGTGACCCCTTCTTCATTCCCACATGTCTCCATCGTCAGATACCCAGCCAACCCTGCGTCATCGCCCAGGTCATTATATGCCCGGTCTGACTCTAGCCTTCACAAACATGGGGCCGGCAGAGTTGGGCTGGGCCAGAAAACCACCACACCACAATGATATCGTTCTAAAAGTTTCTTCGTACAGTGAAGGTCATCATCACCATCATCATCATCATCATCTCATACGCCTTGCCCTCTCCAAGAAATCTATCCAACAGTTGATGGCCATGACAGGACTGCATCCAGGGCGATTTGTCCCCACATTTATATCTTACTCCCTGACACACTTCTCTTCTCTCTCTTTTGCTATCTGTTTCTTTGACTCTACGAATAAATGATTCCAACCCACCACTAACAAGCAGCCTCGAAAGGAGCACTATTTTTATTGTACTACCTTCTCTCTCACCAGTGCACTGATCAACTTTCTTCTTCTGGACGCCATATGATCTGCAGTTTCCAATATTACCTCCACTGTCACTTTGGAAGGCTTTTCATGTCGCAGAAGTAACAAGAACATACTAAAACTATTGTCATCGTCCTGATAAAATCCAGTGACCCAGGGACAACCGCAGAGAGAGAGAGAGAGAGAGAGAGAGAGAGAGAGAGAGGTACGACAAAACAAGGAAATATAAGTGGTGGTGGTTATGTGGTTAGAAGAGTCGTCTGGTGTCCGAAAAGACGCGACTTTGATACCAAGCTGGTGCAGGGAACAGATTGATTATTTGAAAATCGTTAAACCCGACTTTACTGATCTCCCGCAGGACTCACAGACATGTCATCAATACATTCCTGCTAATACGATCACATCTGCCTTTAGCGATACAGCCCTTGCATGTGTTCATTATGTACAGTCGCTTTCACTTCTAATTGCTACAGAAGGTGATGGGTTAGGGAGTTTACGTCTTACATCATTTGTGGGCCGATTACTAAAACAGGCTATTTCCAACAAAGTAAGCATGAGGCAAACAAATTCGTCAGTGTCTCGGACACTTCACCCCCTGTAGTGTTTAGATGTGGAGGCGGTTGTACGATAGTTTATAGGGCCGAAGTGGTGACATGCAAAGGTGTGTTGTACGTAGGAGGGTTACTGTGCCATATGGAACATGAGTTAAGATACATGTTTGTTGAGTGGACTACTGGCAATGAATGTCCTGTCATGTCACCTACCTGTCTCTCCACGGACATTGGAAATCAGTGTGGTGAATCCGCAGCAACTGGCGTAAGTTGGTTGGAGATCAGTGCCATCAGTGTTGCTTACTGTGAATTCAAGGAACCTATTTTGAGAACCCATGGAAGGAAAAGCAGGGAGGGATAACACGCCCTCTGTTGCTGATACTACTTGATTTTCTGGGTAGTATTACCAGACTAACGAAATCTGTAAATAAGCATTGTTCATGTCCGGAGCCATCGAACGAGAAAAAAAAAGGAGGGGGGGAGGGATTAATGCCTATGGATTGCCCAAGGCTCACTAGGCATAGTCAGTTTATCCTTAGTCAAGATCTTCCCCTAGAATAAGACAGGCAGGTATCAAATTTACGTCCAGTTAGCAGTTTTACTCCTGGGCGTACACTATCGAACCCATGAGAATAAGTGTGTGTGTGTGTGTGTGTGTGTGTGTGTGTGTGTGTGTGTGTGTGTGTGTGTGTGTGTGTGTGTGTGTGTGTGTGTGTGTGTGTGTGTGTGTGTTTATTGTACACACATCCAAATCTTGTCATTATGACGCTCGCACACGCTGAAAGCGCTGAGGAAATGTTTCGCTTAGCGTGCGCGCACGCGTGCGTGTGTGTGAGAACATAATGAAAATAATCCAAACAATTTTTATCTGATTTTAACCAAACATGGTTGAGGGATTGAGGGTCACGGGGGTACCTATTGTTTTGGAGAATAATGGGTCAAAAGCCAAGGCCACAGTGCCAGGTCACAGTCTGACCAAGCAAGGACAACACAAGCAGGTTTTCAATGCAACTGAGACCAAACTTGGTGGAAGGGTTGAGGGTCAGCCAGGGGATTGTCCTTTTTTTTTTTTTTTCTAGAATAGTAGGAAAGATTAAGGTCACATGGCAAAGTCAACTTAAAGTTCTCATTCTATCTGGACCAAACTTCGTGGATCAATTCAGGCTTAGGAAAGGATGGAGGAAACAGATTTAGAGAACAATTAATCAAAGATCAAGGCCACAGGGCTAGATTCAACATCAACAGGCAACGTAAACTTAACCAGTTTTTATCCGATTGAGAACAAACTCGGAGTAAAGGTTTAGGGTTCGACAAGAACGAAGTAATTCGATTTTGAGAGCATTCTGTTAAACATAACGGTTACAAGGCCAAGTCATATGGTCGACTCCTAGATAAGTTGCAGGACGCGAGTGTTGCACTCTGTGAGTGCTCCTTCTTGTTTACTTATTTTAAAGCATCCAACTAACTTTGGACGCAGAGCAGGAAGTCTTTCACTGGGTAGTAGAAGTCTGCCTCCGACACACCATCAGAGGAGCTGATCTCCCTAACCCTCACACGTCGTCTGGCACTTGGGCACTTCCAGTAGTGTACAACCACCACTTCCTTTTTCATATGCAAGAGATATCATCTTCACAGTTGGTGTTATTATATTAACGGGGGTGTTTTTTATGACGTGTTAGCGTGTGGTCACATAGAAGATCAACGAAAATAGAGTATAATGAATCCAAATCCACAAATTATTCAGTCTTACAGCCGGAACTTAATCAACAACCACATATATAATCCTCTGCCCACCTTGCTAACCATTCCACCACAAACCACACCATTTTTGCTAATCTAGCGTCTTCTTTTATTGAAATGATATCAGGTATCGATTTTATCATGTTTATTTCTTGAGCCTATATATATAGCCTCACACCTTTTGCCACGCCCTTCCCCCTGGCCACACCCTCTGCATTATGCCTGTCATCCTACCACACACCCTCACCAACCACACCCTTCCTGTGCCTTTACAAAGTCTTGCTTCATCCTTGATCCACATCACTGTTGTTGCTTAAAGCTTATTATCGTTCTTCGACATGATTTTACACACACACACACACACACACACACAATTTATATATATATATATATATATATATATATATATATATATATATATATATATATATATATATATATATATATATATATATATATATATATATATATATATAAACTGTGTGTGTGTCTGCTTGTGTGTGTGTGTGTGTGTGTGTGTGTGTGTGTGTGTGTGTGTGTGTGTGCATCCCACTGGGGTCTAGGTCTGTCAAAATGGACGGAACTAGGCATTTTGAAAAGTTAATATATAATGGGGAATCCCACGGTTTGGATCTATGAGTTTAGTTTCGCGAGTATGAGCCGATATACGGAGGGCGGTACGCTAAGTATCCATACAGCAACAACCCCCCGCATAGACACACCTCATAACAGAGACGCCAGTATTCACGTGCGACGTAATATTTTTTAAATGCATGGAAATCTAAAATTATATTTTATAAAAACAGTTGTGATACATCATCTGGTGAAACATTCGAGAGACCGAGCCGGGTTGAAACTGTTGCATAAACGTAGGTATAATTCTTGCATTCATAGACCCCTCCTGTCCCTCACCCTAAATCATTAACAGATGATACTGATGTGGGAGAAGAACAATGTTCATAAAACTCCAGGCCCAGCACTGGTCAATCTGCTTAGTCTGGAAATTGGCGAGGATCTATCTATCTAAATACCTAGGCTGCTTCCCCCCCGGAAAGGGAGGTAGCCGAGACAGGACGACACACTCCCCATTTACTCATCCATTCAAAACACATTCATTCGCATCTTAGCCCCAAAGGGGAGAACGGACAGATCCTCACTGCACCACACCGCACAAGGGTCAACAGCGCAATGCAATCAGTGACATCCGCAGCAAGGTCCGACAGCAGAGCTAGTTTACCCCTGCCACATCATAACAGACCCATCCCCTTACCCGCACCTGACCTGACCAGCTGATCAGACCAAATGCGGGAGAATATCCCCTCAGGGCTGCATCATCATTTATTCATTCACAATTTCTCTCCATTTATTTCTGTCACGCACAGCCACTCTTCCTTGTTCAACAGACATCCCTCTCGCATCCAACGCTCTCTTCACACTGTCCATCCATCCTATTCGTGGTCTTCCTCTCAGCCTTACACCTCTCACATCAGATCTAGTTATCTTTTTCACCAATCGCTCATTATCTCTCCATATGCCCAGACCATCGCAACATCCTCTGCTCAACTCTACCAGCCATCTCCCGAACAACTCCAGTTCTCCTTCGCACTTCATCATTTCGCACTCGATCCATACGAGTCACCCCACACATACTCCTCAGACATCTCATCTCCATTACATTCAAACTTTTCCTCTGTGCGAGGAAAGGAAGAAAAAAGAGGCTAAGATTCTGTACCAGTTTAATGTGTAAAAGTCACCAAGACAGACATTCTAATTATCTGCCGAGCCCTAATACGACCTGCAACAGTTGATGTTATATCCGTCATCCTAATTATAATGCTGGCTGAACAGAGACAAGGGAGAAACAAACTGAATCATACAGTCTGAACGGCCCAATAATTGAACTTTGTTTTTTTTTTTTTTTTTTTGTTATTTACGAGGTGGACATGGTGACCAATGCTCCACCGGATACACCCAGAGACAAGAAAGCGGTCCATGGGGACGATGTCGGTGGTGTGTTAAAAATACTGAGGCCGTTGTAGTGTTGATGTGGATGTGCTGGAGAGCATTACAGTACTTTCAGACGGTTTGACTATGTGGGGAGAATGGAGAATGAGAGATTGAGTAGGAGAGTGTTTCTAGGCGAGGTAGAGGGGGAAGGGAGGGGGAGACCGTGGATGAGATGGTGGGATAGGGTGGATAGGTATTCGAGACAAGGAGTATGAGTTTGAGGTAGTGTGAGTGAGGGGAGGTGGTGGCTCAATCGGTAGAGAGGTGGCCTGCAGTCCTAACGGACCCAGGTTCACATCCACGCTGGGGCAGGGAACAGTTTAAGGATTTGAATTTCATTAAATCAGGCTTTACTGATCTACCAGAAGACCCGCCGACATGTCGTAAAAATACCCCCGCTAATACCAATGCACCAGTCCTGTATGAGACAGCCCTAGCATGTATTCAGTATGGATCGTTGGTGTTAGCGCCGAAGTGGTGACATGTAGAGGTGTATGGTATGTAGGAGGACTGCTGGGCCTTGATAGCAGGCTGTGAAGCCTATGCCCAGAGTCAGGCACATAAAAAAAAAAAATAAAAATGGTGGCAAAGGATAGGGTGACATGGAGGCTATTTGTTTGTGTCCACTTCATCCAGGATTGAGAATTCTGGCTATTAAAAGATAGAAGACTCCGGTATTGGAGCTCTTAAAATGAAAGGTTATAGCTGCGTGCACAACCCAGTTCGCTGTGTATAGAGGCAAGTCACAAGTATTTTCTCAAACTTGACAACCACACAGCGGAAAAAAATTGAACCATCTATACTCTAGAGTTCTTTTACACGAACTTGGCCAAGAGTTTCATCGTTTTGCAGCTTGCTTGACATACCTCAGTGACAGGAAAAGACAATACTAAGAGTCTTCATTCCTTCCATACCACTTCTTCGAGACTACTACCATTTCTTAGTGTTTATTGTTACAACTCAACATTCAAGATGGAGAGAGGGCAATTTTAGGCCTACTTAGAGTAAAATGTGTATATTGAAAATAGGGTTTAACTGTATTTCGCCAACTGAAAATTTCCTTCAGGCGGAAGTGGGATGATAGTTGTTTCTTTGACTGAACGCCTGTCGAATGACTGGCTGGTTTCTTATTTGTACAGGCATCTTTCAGAATGCAAGTAATATCCGGAATGCATTTAGTTCTGGGAAAATATATTGCCTACCTGTTCCCATGGTC
Source organism: Coenobita brevimanus (assembly GCF_032717465.1). Classification (NCBI taxonomy): domain Eukaryota; kingdom Metazoa; phylum Arthropoda; class Malacostraca; order Decapoda; family Coenobitidae; genus Coenobita; species Coenobita brevimanus. The sequence continues at coordinate 8,075,695 of NC_137043.1, read as the reverse complement.
AATCATTCGTTATTAAACGACTAACGACATTATTAGGGTTTTTATTTAGGTCTGAGAAGTAGTTAGAAATATGGTTTGCCCGTTGAAAAAAAAACGCTAGTTCGATTCCAGGGTGAGATTAGGAATGAGATTTATGTTAGGAATTTCGTTAATACTGTACTAACTATGCTAATCTTTCACAAGACTCACCGACATGAGAACATCTACTGTAATACCATAACAGCAGTCTCAAGTGGGACAGCCCTAACGTGTATCCAGTACTAACGGTGCGGAGTAGTGCTGAACTGATAACAAGGTGCGTTTCGCAGTGTACATTTTATTCTTCCTACCACCATATGATTTTATCCATTAATGAGGAAATATCTGACAGTGAAGAGCCTATTCATCAGTGTTTTGTTTTCTTCATAATGGGGAAGAAGAAGGTATTGCATTAGTGCTTATCGATTGCACGTGCGCCATTAAGGTAGATGATCATTTTCTTTTCTTTTTTTTTCCATGACTATCCACTTGAACACGACCCACTATAATCGGTTATCATATAGGTGGCAGATGATACTGCTGGGTAAAGAAAGACAAGGGAGGGGGAGGGGAAGCTAACTGAGTCCAAGCCTGACCTGCCCGGGAATCTCACTGTGGTGCTTTCATCTGCGAGCTGGACACTGCACCATCAGCTCCCCTGTAAAGAGTTTTTTTTTTTTTTTTCTAATGCTGAGTGTAAGGTAATGATAAGGTTTCATGTAACTTGTGTGTGTGTGTGTGTGTGTGTGTGTGTGAGAGAGAGAGAGAGAGAGAGAGAGAGAGAGAGAGAGAGAGAGAGAGAGAGAGAGAGAGAGAGAGAGAGATTGAAACAACTACTTGAGGCGTTTTCGAAGCTTCGGAACAGTAAGCATCAGTGGAAAGCATTTCGCAAAGTTGGTGGCAATATACAGAGAATGTAATGCAAATATTTTAAAATATATTGGCCTAATGTAATTGATTACAATGGTTAGCGTTAATGACAATAATATTCGATTTAAGTTAGCATATTAATGCTTTATAATGGTGGCGTACATAAAGCCGCGTACACAAAACCATCCCAAGTCCTTCAGGTGGGAACGGGCGGAACTAAATGCTTAACACAAGGTAGTATAAGCTACATCGCGATGCAGTTCGGACATAGACATGATATTATTATTCTTGTTGGCTAATACTAAAGGAAAACTACAATGTGAGAGTAAAGACGTTTGACAACCATTCAAGTTATCAGTGCTTAAGCTGAAGGGCAAAGTTTCATATAAACAATTGTGACGTACAGTACGTACGAGTAATGTTTTGTATTAAAGGTCAAATTCAGTGTGAAGAACTATCACTGTAACGATTCAGTGCATTATTAAGCAATGGAAGTGTGATACAGAATTATCATTAGAAATACAGGACCCAGGGACTGCCATACGGAAGACACCCACCCCAGGTCCGGAGACTGGCTGTCAAAGGTAAATGGACCCACAAAATACCACTGGTCTGTAGGTAGAAGATAGGGTTGATCGTTGATGAATTTACGACGCATGACAAATACAACAAAAGTGTTCAGATCACATAATATTCTCATTCATCATTAAAAAATGTAAAAAATAAAAAAAAGCTATTGCAGTCATTGGTATATGGTCATTTCATAAAGGTATGGTCTGTATTGTTATTATTCATTATAGTTCTTATGTTATCACAGCCACATATAGGAAAACAATAGATTGTAACTTCTTACTTGCCCTTTCGCTTATTAGACGTGTAAATGTTGTCATACGAAGGACGATTAGAGCACCTGTGACGAAATATACTGGTGTGTGTGTGTGTGTGTGTGTGTGTGTGTGTGTGTGTGTGTGTGTGTGTGATTGCACACTCACATATTTGTGCGTGTAATTGAGCTAGCATGTGTGCACAGATGTATACACATGTACTCGTGTGTATTAGTGTGCGAGTGTTTTGGTTTGTTCATATGCATGCGTGTTATTCAGGGCACATAAAATATTTTTGTATGAATGAATTTGTGTACGTTTGTCCGTAGGTAAGTTCTGTGTCTGACTGGATGCTGGCAATATTTACTAGGGATTAGCGTTATATTCACAAGTAGTCGTAAATTAAGAATTTTATGACAGCTTCAGATTCTACGTGAATATAGTTGAGTTAAAAAACAACTTCATCTTGGGGCCTCATTTTTTTTCTTTTTAGGCCAAGACCTCCACAGTATCCGACGATAAACACCTTCACTGTTTTACTACTGAAGGGGTTTAGCCAGAAGTTGTGAAGCAGAAGACACATCCTCTTTTTTTTTTATTTTTTTTTTTCAATCAATATTTCAGGTTATCTATTACCCAGTTCTGTTTTGCCGTATCGGGAACACTGGGATTCGGGGCTAAACTACTCAGCCGGACATACTGTATAAGGCAAAGGTAACCTGTTGGTTAGTCGCTTCAGCAGCATTGTATGAGCAATAAACCCCAACCAGTCTTGAGCTCCTGTTGTGGTACCTAAATCCACTAAACCATCAGAAGCGTCTGAACAATCCACCTCGTGACTTACTGTATATTGAAAGTGGAAAGTCTTACCGTTTCCTGTTCTCTCAGGTGCTTTAAAACTGGTCGTTATAAACTAGAGGCATCCCCTAACCATCACAGTCATAGTCTCATGTTAAAAGACTCCGAAGATTTCTCAACCTCTTTCCGTTACCAACATATTTCAACACATTATTCTGCAGTCACGTCTTCTATGCTATGAGCACAAACTACGTCGATAATAACCTGTCACGTCCCGAGGTTTTCCGCACCTCAGACATCCCCCAGTCCCGAGGTATTTTCGAAAATTTTTTTTTTTTGGCTAAAACATTCGCTTTTGGTGAGAAACATCGAAAATTCATAGAGAAATCGCTCACCTGAGGTTTAAAATACCCAATCCAGGTAGGAGTTCCTCCTTACCTGACTGGGTTTTCTAACATGCTGGCACCAAAGAAAACGAGTTCTATGGGAGGGTAACTATTTTATCCACTCGTAAACGGTATTTATTTATTTACTTGGTATGAATGTATATGTAGTATGAAAGTATATTGGTTTTCAAGCAGTAATAAAGGCATTATAAGCATTGTTTCACTCACTAACTAATCACCATACCTGACCTTTTTTTGCCACATTACCTGATCATTATTTCTGGCTGTTTCTTCTTCTAATGCTATGTAAACATTGTCCTCCACATTGTCATCGATTGGGGAATCACTCTGGCCCTGAATATCTTTACTAGCCAGGTCACTGGTAACAGGTCCTTTGCCAAGACAATGGCGTGAGGGGGGGAGGGGGTAGGTTATGTGGTGTAAGGCATTGTCCCTGCTTGGCATCTTGTACAGGAATAGAGGAAGGTGTCCCGTGTATACATACAAAAAATCACGCGCGAAAATTGAAAATTGTGCAAATTAGGGACCTTGCAATTGCACGACGTACTGGTACGTCGCCGGGACTGGCAAATGCAAATCGTTGCAACGTACCCATACGTCGATGGGACGGGGCGGGTTAAGGCAGTGTAAGCAAAATTCAAGTATGTGTTACAGTGTAAAATGCAAAATGGATAAGTGAGGAAGAGGTGCAACGCAAGCTATGTCACCTAGAAAATAATCCTCCATATTATGACCTTACACCCCGACGGCATTCCTACGGTCGTGTTCTAACTGGCATAGGAGACAACATAACACTGAGTCCTTAGCGACTACATTGAGTAGTACAGTTTAACATTGTGTTGTATATAATTTACAATCGCTTTATTATCATATTCTTTGGTTTATATATATATATATATATATATACAGTATATGTGTATAAAATCAATCTGTGTATGTGTGATTGTCTGTGCATTTGTTTCTGTCACGAGGACGATAATAGATATCGACCGATATTCTTTTTTTGCATTAGGTCAAAAAAAGTTCAGGGAATGTCAGAAACATACCCAACAAAAATGTTGGAGATCGTTCGCCACGTTGTCGGAAATCGCGACACACGAAAATATGGAAAAATATTTTATTTTCTCTATTTTTTGGTCATACTTGGTCATCGTGGGCCCAATAACGGTATGGAAAGAAAGATAATGGTATTTGCAAATAATCTGTGATCATTTTATGATGGAAAGGCTATCAGTTAGTCCCGCAAAGTTTTGCGGGCAAGCACTACTTTACAGTATATATAATTTACACGAGCATTCTTGTTCAATCGGAGTGATCAGCACGTCCAAATTAGAGCAGTCTCTGAATTACGAATTGCTTTGGAGCAATTGCTTTGTGAATGTAACTCAGATGCTCTATCTCTCTCTCTCTCTCACACACACACACACACACACACACACACACACACACACACACACACTACAAAACTCTCTCTCTCTCTCTCTCTCTCTCTCTCTCTCTCTCTGTCTTTCTCTCTCTCTCTCTCTCTCTCTCTCTCTCTGTCTTTCTCTCTCTCTCTCTCTCTCTCTCTCTCTCTCTCTCTCTCTCTCTATATATATATATATATATATATATATATATATATATATATATATATCACGAGTGCACAAAACCGGCGAGGGAGTTATAAGATTCCTTGTATGTCAAAATTTTCACAGTGACTAATAAACCCATTCTTTTCGGTGTAATGTACAGTGCACCGAAGTTAGACAAGGAAAGTGGTAGATTATTGTACCGCGAAATAAATCAGATGGAGAAAGCAGGGGCTGAGTTATTTTGGTGAACTATAATAATCTGAATATCGAGTGGAGAAATCTGTATGCAGAAAAAGAAGAGAACATTTTCTTAAGAGCTAATAGACCATGCATTTTAAGTCAGGCAGTGATTACATGGACACTTGCTAATAATATGCTCGACCTTGTCGATACAATACAATATGATCCAATTTACTTGTGTGATGCTTGGCATAACATTAGCAGTAGCAATCGTATCATCAGGTTTGAATTGAACAGAAACTGTAAGACCAGCACAAACAGCCTCTTAGTTCCTAACTTTAGAATAGCAAATTTCGATAATATTAGGACCGACATTTCCAACACCAACTGCATTAAGTTACTACTGGTGGGTAACGTTGACGAAATGTTAGAAATATACGCTAATCGATTGATGTCTATCTATCTATCTATCTATCTATCTATCTCTCTCTCTCTCTATATATATATATACACAGTATACATAGAGAGAGAGAGAGAGAGAGAGAGAGAGAGAGAGAGATACCGAGAATTGCCCGAAGAAATAATCACTCCAATTACTCGGCCTGGATGTTGGAGATTATTGAAGAAGTCACTGGTCGCAAGAGAAGAACATACATAGAACATAAACGAGCAGGAAATTATGATGACGCTACCGAAAATTTCGAATTACGTAATTAATGTACGAAAATCATTCGGAAAATCAAACGAGACCACAAGACGAGAAGTTCTCGTCTAGCAAAACCATTTTTTTTTTTTTCATTTTGTGAGTAGTAAGAAAAAAAGTAAAATATAGCATAAGCCATCCATGATCAGCAAATAATAGCAACAATACTGAACGACTCCTTTTCCAGTGTTTTTACAAAAGAATATAGCGTCAACATTCCCATCCCTCCTTCGATTCTCGTAGGACCAGAAGGTGATAAGTTATCCATCAACGAAGTGACATGACATGATGTATTAAATTATCCTCAGTAAATTGTCCCAAATAAATCAATTGGCCCATATCGGATATATCCTTGCATCCTTCATGAATGTTAGTTTGCCATTCCTACAGCTAAAATATTCAACAAATCATTAAGTCAATGTACAGTAGAGTTGGTGATCAATGGAGGCTTTCCAATAATTATATCACCTCTATATATTTTGAAAAGCGAAAAAGAAAGAGTAAAAAATTACCTGCCAATAATTCTAGCGTCAGTTCTAGGTAAAATTTTGGAAACAAATGTTAGAGATAAAATTATCTTATTCCTTAGTACACATAATCCAGTAACATATAATCAGCACGGGTATCGTAATAAGAGATCGTGTATTACAAATCTGGTTGATTGGCTATAAGTAATAAGGGTCACTTCTAGGACCAGTTCTTTTTACTGTTTATAACTGTGACCTAGAAAACGGACTCATTTCTAAGGTATCGAGATTTACAGGTGATACAAATACTGAAGGCAAAGTAATTACGAAAGCAGATTGCTAATCTATGCAAAACCACCTGAGTAAGTGATTGTATTGGAGTGAAAAAAATGGCAGATGATATATAATGTAGATAACCGTAAGGTAATGCACTTTGATGACAAAAACATTAAGAATTAATATAGCATGTTCAATACCCCAGTGACGCAAGTAAAGGACAAGAAAGATTTATTACCAATAACGACCTCAATAATTCACAACAGTTCATTACAGCCAGTAACAAGACAAATAAAATGTTCAGTTTCACTGCAAGGACTTTGACCAAAAAACGCCCAATGTAATCTCTAACCTTTATACGTCATTAGTTAGACCACGCCTAGAATACTGTGTGCAACAATGATCCCCGAATCCTAATATGGGCGAAGACAGGCGCGATAGAGTGTAGCTCAGAACCAAAAAATGATCCCATCGCTGGGAAATTTCCCCTACGAAGAGCGACTAGAGAAACTGAATATGTTTTCTCTAAAAAATGATGACTCAGAGATTTAATACAAGTATTTGAAATTCTTTAAAATTTTTACGATGTAAGATATAATTTTCTCGAAATACAGAATGATACTGTGACTAGAAATAATAGAATGAAACTTAAAAGAGTTGCAACACTAATATATAGAGAATTTACTCAATATTCCCGTACTGGAACAATGGAACAGGCCACCGGCAACAGTGTGAAAAGTATTGATGCATTGACAATTCGGGTAAACAAACATTTAGAGACTATATTTGCTACAGCTAAATTAATGTTGTTTATTTCCAGGTTGAAGTGTATGCTGCCAATTGTGATACGTTTGCTCCATTACGAGAGCATTTGGCGATCATGTTTGATTTCCTTTTACAGTCTGTAGAACAGAGATTACACAGTGCATAGCCGTTCGTCTCCTGCCTCTCCTATAAATATTTCCATGTTTGTTCTTTCTAACAAGCGTATGTTCTTTCAAATTTTTCCCTGTCCGTTAAACTTGATGGTGTCGTGGGTGGGGGAGAGCCTTCGCCTTTTTTTCTGTCCTTATCTCTATGGTAACCATAGGGGTATTTGCCTTCTTAGTGTGACTGGTAAAATATATGGTAGAATACTCATTGATAGGGTTAGGCATATGACAGAGGAGCTAGTTGGAGAAGAACAAGGGGGATTTAGGAAGGGAAAAGGGTGTGTAGATCAGATATTTGTTCTAAGATGTTTAGTGGAGAAGTATCTAGAGAAGGGAAGGAAAGTGTATGCTGCCTTCATGGACTTGGAGAAAGCTTATGACAGAATAGATAGGCAAGGTATGTGGAAGGTATTAAGAATATATGGAGTGGAGGGGAAATTGTTGAGTGCTGTGAACAGTATGTACGAGGGAGCTAGGGCTACGGTGCGAGTGGATGGTGAGCTGAGTGAGTTCTTTGATCTCAGTGTGGGACTGAAACAGGGGTGTGTGATGTCTCCATGGCTGTTTAATATATATATGGATGGGGTTGTAAAGGAGGTGCAAGGTAGGGCAGTGGATGTGGGGGTGGCCCTAATGAATGAGGGTGAGATTTGGAAGCTTCCGGTGTTGCTGTTTGCTGATGATACAGTATTGTTGAGTGAAGATGAATGGGAGTTGCAATGTTTGGTGAATGAATTTGGGACAGTGTGTAGGAGGAGGAAGCTGAAAGTTAATGTAAACAAAAGTAAAGTTATGGTGTTTGAGAGGAATGAAGTCACAGAGTGTGCAGTGAGGTTGGATGGTGAGGATATGGAGAATGTGAGTGCATTCAAGTACTTGGGTAGTGTGATGAGTAAGGATGGAACTTTGGGGGATGAAGTACGTGAAAGGGTACAGCAGGGAAGAAAGGTTGTTGGTACACTGAAAGCAGTGATGAGAAATAGGGAGGTGAGTATGGAAGTTAAGAAGTCACTGCATGATGGTATTGTGATCCCTACCCTGACGTATGGAAGCGAGGCGTGGACCTTGCAAGAGGGGAACAAGTCAAGAGTGAGAGCAGTGGAAATGAGTTACTTGAAAGGGGCATGTGGAGTGACGTGGAGGGACAGGTTGACGAATGAAGAAGTGAAGGAACGTTGTGGGGTAGATGTGGATGTGGTTGAAAAGATTAGGAGAAATACATTGAGGTGGTTTGGACATGTGGAGAGAATGGAAAATGAAAGACTGACTAAGCGGGTGTATGTAGGTGAGGTGGAGGGAGGGAGAGGGAGGGGTAGACCGAGGATGAGGTGGAGGGATGGAGTTGAGAGGTATATGAGGGAGGGGGGGGTGAGTTGGGGGGAGGGGAGTCAAATGGTGGGTGACATAGTGACTTGGAGGCGTTTTGTCTGCGGCCACCCTTTGCGGGATTAGGGCGTCGGGCTATAGATAGGTAGATAGATAGATCTCTTACAAGTTGGTTAGATCTTATTAAAATAAGAATTTTTTTCAGCAGATAAACTCGTCATGGACAAACAGACCTCCTGTTATCAGTATTTCCTCTCTCTCTCTCTCTCTCACACACACACACACACACACACACACACACACACACACACACACACACACACACACACACACACACACACACACACACACACACACACACACACACACACACACACACACACACAATTCCCCCCCCCACACACACACTCTCATTCACACTCTCACTCACACTCTCACTCACACTCTCACTCACACTCACCTCCCCCTCCCACACACACACGCACCTAACAAAGATCCCTAACCCTTTTGAACTCTTGTTGGCTCGATATACTGTACTCAGTTTCCAGGTCTGCTTTGATTAGTAACCAAGGAGAGTTATTTCTTCCTGTTAATTAAAGCTTATCGAATTTCAAGCAAACCCGACATAGTGATGGTCCTGTTCCGTCAAGTGAAGACAAACGAGTAGGTTCGTATTTTCATCATAGTCTTTTCTCGTGAGGTTACTTTTTCCCTTCTGCTGTTTCTCCTTCTCCTACCCTTGACCACCGGCAAGTCTAACCATTCCATCCTTTAGCCAGGCTCGTCACGTTCTGGCTAAACTTCCACCCATTTGCCGGGTTCCCCAGACGCCGCCGCCTCACACACAATCTTGTCTCCCTATAGCCGACCTTCCCTGTACGCCACAAACTTATTCTTTTTTTACCGATTTCAATAAATTTTTATTCTACTGATATCCGTGTTTTCAACCCATGCTTAGCTCTTCAACTCTTCTTACAGCATTTTTACTTACCAGTCAATCATTTGTTTTTATTCTATTGATTGCTTCCTTCTCGTGTCTGTGGACTTTCGCGGTCAGTGCATTGTATAAGTATGTTAAACTTTCCAGAAAGTCTTTCACTCGAGTAAGGAACACATGTTACAGGTCTTGAATTATAGTAGTCCCGCTTTTGAGCTTTTGACTGTTAGCTTCAAGGTTTTTGTATTAAAACTGCAACAGATGAATAATAAAGGATGTGTTCCAGACTTTGAAAAAGAATTGTATTATCAGTGAATTCATTTATGTTCCGAGGGTTTAAGTTTGGTCCCATTATTATTTTATAGTACGTGTGGAATGGTCTAATAAGCGTACACTTTGGTTCTTCAGAAGATGCCACTTAAATTACCAGTGTGCGCATCCTCTTCCCCACGACTACAGTCGATAGACATATAGTTGCTTCTTCTGTCAGTGCTGGCTTTCTAAAAAATAATTCATATTGCAAGCTATCGGAAATGGAACGAAATGCTTGGGAGAGTACTGTAGTACATGATTTCTAATTCTCTAAATACTGATCCTGTGGACCCATCATTTTGTAATACTCAGATTTCTGTGACTCACTGTTAGCTGAATAAAATAATCTGGCATTATATGGAATATGCTGTGGGAGTTGTCCAAATCATAAGAAGGTTGATAGTAACTATGAACTCCCAGGATGATGTGGCTCACTCTTACGTGAATTAAAGCTTGAAATTTCTGGGGTAGAATAGGAGACTTGTCCCAATCATTAGAGTTACTAAAAGTACCTATTTAGTTTTGAATGGGTCCCTTCATTTATGAGCGAGAGATATTGGAGGTTTAGCCTTATATATGAGGGACATATATGAGTCGCACTTTCGCTTTCTTTTTTTCTTTTTTCTTTTTCTTTTTTTCTTTTTTTTTTTTTTTGCCTGAGTGTGAAATAGATTTTTGCCCATTATATGCCTAAAGACACCGGTAGTGTAATGGTTAGCACATCGAGTCCGCAACTGTAAAACCGGAGATCAATACATGGGCTGGGTTGACTCTTGGACAAAGTTTGTTGCCCGTATGTCCCTGTTCACCCACTAGTACTCGTATAACTGGCCACTTACGAGTTTTGGGCTACAAGGATGTTGAAAATATCAACAATAATACTCGAAGTTACAACATACATAGCGGTTAAAATGTATAAAAAACGTGTAAACATAGTTTTGATATAATATCCAAACCACTTGCTTAAGAGTGTTGTGCTTCCATTTTGCTGTAGATGAGGAGAGTAATATCGACGACCGTCCATCTCTTCAGTGTTTAAGAAATTGTTTATTATTATCCTCATTGACAGTTAAATCGAAGCAAGTGATTATCAAATAAGTACTTGAAGTGATGTCATCGCTATTTCACATGATATTTATCTGTTTTAAACACAATCTATGTTTATTCTACAAGATTTATCAATCGATTTTCAACTTCCTTGTAGTCCAAAGCTCGCAAGTGGTCAGTTTGGAACTTGGATGTATATTAGATTGTTGTCTGTGGTATAATGCGGGATGACTGACACTGATACAGGATAAAAACTGATTAGCAGTCATAATGGCTCTAGTGCTTTCTCATTTTTGTGTACTTAATACTGTACCTATCACAGTTATTTCAGTATATACCCCACTCTCCAGCAATCCAGCTCACGTCTATTCAGCACTCACCCAACCAAGCTACCCAGATCACGTCTCCTTTCTTGTCCTTTCCTTTCCTTTTCCCATTCATACCTGGTACGGTCTGTGTGGAGAACTGCTTCTCAGCAATTCATTCTGAATCAAAGGCTATACTTGTGATGTGTTCGTATTGTTGTAAGAGAGGCAGAGAGATAGATACATAGGTATGCCGTGGGAAGACTGTGCGTTACTGAATGAGGACAAACAAAGCCATCCCTCGATGCAGCATCAGACTGAAGATGACTAGACAGACAGACTGACAGATTGACAGTGATGGATATAAATGGATAATAAGATTTTTAAAAAATGGCCAGAGGAGAATAATGACATAGAGAAGTGAAACTATCAAAAGAGAAGTTAATATTACATTCTGTAGAACATTAAGGATAATATAATGTAGGTATAAACAAGTTAGGTATTTAAGACAAGCGTATCCTTCTTTCTGTGGGAGATGATGATAGTCCAACTTTTGTCTTCTTTTTCTATTTTTGGATACACGCCATTTCATTTACAACGGTGAAAGTTTCCGCATATGGGCAAAGAGTAGACAGTTCTTTCCCTGTAGTGGTTCATTTTTCCAGTGACAAATTGGTGTTCTACGTATGTACAGGTAAGTTTCTCTTCAGAACGGCAAGAACGTGTATGGTAGAGATTGCTGCCCATACCATGACCATACAAAGCTGCCATTACAGTAATTATCTATCAGTTTATCATCCAATCCTTTTATGCCCCAGCTGGAGGTAGGGGGATATGGGCAGGTTACTCACTCCTGATATTTAAGGCGAGGGTGACCAACTTGCCCTTCGCTGAGTGGCATTATGTGAGGAATAAACCCCAACCACCCATTATTTTTTTTTACATGACAGAACAGAGAAAGGAAAAAACAAATGAATAAAAAAAAATAATCCATACACCAGATTACTGGTGTCCTCTGTTCGTATAATATCTGTAACAGTTAGACTTGAACAGCTGTAGGTTGAAGTTTGGAGGGAAACAACTCTGGGGAGGCTAGTTCCAGAGAGATGCAGTTCGGGGAATGAAAGAATTCTGATAGGCAGAAGTTTTGCAATATGGCTGAGTGACATTCCAGTCATGAGCATACCAGATGCCCGTGTAGCACGAGGGAAGGCATGGAGAGGTGGCACCATGGACGCAACGTCGTCTGAGCATTTGCCATAAAAATATCTGTAAAATAATGCAAGGGAGTCAACATTCCTTCTTACTTGCAGGGGAGGTAGTTTATTAGTAATGGCAGGGTTGTTAATAATTCTAACAGCTTTGTTCTGAATTTTGTCTAGTTGTTTTAATGCAACCTCTCCACATCCATTTCACAATGGTGAGCAATATTCAAGCTGCGCACATGACTTATAAATTATAGCTAACTGCTCGTCAGTCAAGAAGTTATGGACTCCGTACAATAATCCAAGTTTCTTTAAGGCGGTTTTAGCAAGTGATCTAACATTAGATGTCCAGCTGAGGGCATTGTTAAGTGAGACGCCGAGAATTTCAGTACTTTTGGAGATGGGAATATTAGTAGCACTAAAGGTAATATACGAATCTGGCAATAGCTGTCTATTATTAAATTATATATATTTAGTTTTACTAGCATTAAATGAGACAGGGTTGTTTTGTCCCCATTCACTGATCGTAGATATGGCTTGATTTATGGAGATGGCTGTACTGAGTTGAAAGGTAGAGGTATTAGACTTTGCAAATGGGTGACTGAGTGTGAATGAACTATGTAGTGTTGAGTTATCTGCATATAAATGCATGGGATTGTGGGTGACAGATAAGAGATCATTAATATGAACCAGGAACAGGGTTGAAGCCAGAACTGATCCCTGTGGCACGTCGGCGTTAATTGAGTGGAAATTGGAATACATCATCTACTTTTACTCTTATTTTCCTGTCACTGAGATATAAGGAAATGGAAATCATGGTGGGCCCCGTGCTGTGGGGGCGTCCTAATGCACTGAACCACCGTGAACTAGTTTGGCTATATGGCTACCACACAACGCTTCAAACATTCCTAGGCTATAGGAAATAATTTGGCATATAAATCAGTGTTGATTCACATGAAGGTTGTACTACATCGCGTGAGTAGATGGTGACCATCCTCACCTACTAATGCAGAGAATAATCTTATATATATATATATATATATATATATATATATATATATATATATATATATATATATATATATATATATATATATATATATATATATATATATAGATAGATAGATAGATAGATAGTGTGGCTCTATGGCAGCATAAATAGTGTATGTGCGGGGGAGGGGGGCTAAGGAAGGTGCTGAAAGGTATATTTGTGGATAAAACTGTAAATTATCTACCATCAAATAAGTAATTTCTGTGATTCAGAACAAGAAATTCCATGGAAACTTTTTTTTACCACTTTAACTTGGTTATTCCACTGTCGGGTCAGAATTGTTTATCCAAATCACAGGAAGACGTTCGTTATAGCACCTCATGCATGACTGATGGCAAATTTTCTTGCGCTGGATATTCAGGGTGCATCAGCTGGATGGACTGAGAACTAGGTGACCGATCTTGGCAAGAGAGTAGTGGTCAGCGGAGAGACTTCTGGCTTGGCATTAGTTTTGAGTGAGATGCCCCAGTTTTCAGTTTTGGGTTCTTTGTTATCATTTACTTGAATGATAAAGATTTTGGCATCGTCAACCAGAATGCAAAATTAGCGAATGACATCGTTAGGAGGGAATGCTTGGCCACTCAGCAAGACCGAAATACTACGTAGTGACTTAGAATTGAGAAGTGGTCAGAATAGGGGCAAATATCGTCCAACCTGGAAAAGTGCAAGGTCATACTCACTGATTCTGAGAATCCAAGAGCCACCTACTCCTTGCTATGGGGGGCAATAAATATCACTGAATTGGAGAGTAATCTGTGGCACTAGTCAACAATGACCTCAAGATTGCTAAAGAGTTCACTAAACCAAAGAAAAGGCGCAGATGCTTCTAAGTTATATAAACAGGTAGTTTAGGTACAGAAATAAGCAGATAGTTCTCTCTTTGTACAATTCTCTTGAATGGCTTCATTTAGAATATGCTGTGCAGTTCTGGTCGTTCACCCTGAGGAAGGATATTACAAGGTTCGAGAGAGTTCAGACATGGTCACTAAATAGATCTTTTTTCATCAGGCGCATGGCAGACCAAAGAACACTGAAGGCAGTGGATTAGTTTTTAATACAGACCGGGCATTTGATTGGAGATCTACCTGTGGTTTTCAATATTCCTTCATGGATGTGAAGACATTGCCAGCACGTATTATGACTAAACATGCATACAACGAGCATTCATGAATTGAAGTTTGACGTGAATCGTTTCCATTATAATGCATTAGGAGTTCTATCACATAAGCTCTACAGTATATGGAATGAACTATCAGCACAGTTGACAGTCTCTCGACACGGTTACACAGAACTTTATTGGACACAGTTTAGTGGCAGACTGAGTGCTTTCTTCTTTGTTTTATAATTTCATCGACCGGGCTTCTTCTCCCAGGTTAGATCTTTCAGTTTTAGTATTTTCTTCCTTCATTATTAAAGTAACACCTACATTCTTCATACCTTTGCAAAATGGGTTGTTGAACCTTTTGAGTTGTTGCCTGTCTCTTGAAATCTTTCAGTGCCACCTATTTGTCACACACACACACACACACACACACACACACACACACACACACACACACACACACACACACACACACACACACACACACACACACACACACACACACACACACACACACACACACACACACTTTTATGCAGACAATGGGAGGCTTGTCGATATGCAAGCATTAGTTATCGCCTTATATGTCTTGATTACTAGAGGTCCTTACTTTTCCAAAATGTCTTACTGCTCTGTTTATTACCTCCGCCAATGAACTTGGAGGAGATTTTATATTCACCCCTGTTTGTCTGTTTCTTTGATTGTCCACAAGATATCACAATAAGTTATTGATGATTTTCAGAGAAATTTTGTGGATATGTGGGTCATGGGCCAGGAAAGGGTTGACTAAATTTTGATGATCTGGGTCGTATGGTTAAGGATTGGGCGAAGGTATGCGCTCTCTGAGGACGCTTGACTTGTTATTCTTGCTTCCATAGATGTTACTGAGATGGTGAGCCTTTTCGAAGTCAAAGTGCTTGACCTCGCCTTTAGTAACCTTTTCATCACAAGAAGCCCTGTCTAAGATAATTCACTCGTCTGCAGATGGCAAGGATGTAGTAAACATGGGGTTTTTGTACTGGCATGACAAGAGAAAACTTTATTCCTTTCACTGCAATGGCGTCTTACGCTTATTTATTTATTTATTGCTCATTGCTTTGTAGAGGATTATCTTCGACTAAAGAAGTGCCCCTTAATGTGAAAAGGTTAAGAAGATAACAGTATGGTAGTGTGGCTGAGACGATATGGTACAGGAGGTTAGGAGTGATGTATATTTAAGTAAACATGATCAAAAGATGGGTGACTGATTTTGTTATAGCAGATGAAATGCTATGAGAGATAGGTAGATAGACCACTCCTCACCGCACCACACTGCACGAGGGTCAACTGCCAGTGCAGTCAATATACCAGTAAAATTATGAGTGAAAAAATCGAAACGATTTGATTCGAGAGAGAGAGAGAGAGAGAGAGAGAGAGAGAGATGGGGACGAGAGGTGGGGCGAGTGGGAAGCCTTAATCGATTTTCAAGGAGAAGCCAGGGGGACCGTCAAAGGAAGAGAGAAGAGAAAACCCTGTCCAGTTAGAGTGACAAAGGACAGAGAAAGTCTGTGTAAAGAGAAGTGAATTTAGAGCGTGTGAGAGTGTCTTGATATACAGCGTCGTGAGCTGGGAAGAGAAAATAGTTCGCTTTATTTTCTTCACTTTAAGTTCAACATTTTTTTCTCTCCTAGAATTATCTGAAATAAATCAAAAGGAAAAACAACGTAGGCCAAGCTGAGGTGGAAGAACTGTTGTTCTGTCTTAATCTCACACTGCCGTGGGTTGTGCAAAGAGATAAATAATACATACAGATAAGAATGTTTTGGTTGTCCATAAAATATGTACGATGGAAATAGTTTTCCCCTTCATTTTGTTAAGGGCTATTCAAATGAATCATCTTAAATCAAAACGATATCCTTCATTCTGAGACCCACAATTGAAGATGTCCATAAGAACAATTCTGCCAGATATCAGATTACTACAAGAATCAGTAATACAACAAATAAATAAATGCACATCGTTTGCTCCTCTCTCTCTCTCTCGTGTGTGTGTGTGTGTGTGTGTGTGTGTGTGTGTGTGTGTGTGTGTGTGTGTGTGTGTGTGTGTGTGTGTGTGTGTGTGTGTGTGTGTGTGTGTGTGTGTGTGTGTGTGTGAGAGAGAGAGAGAGAGAGAGAGAGAGAGAGAGAGAGAGAGATCGACCTATTTGGGTATGATATGTAATATATTTTTCTTGCCTATCTCAGTTCAACAAATGCAGTATAATGGCATTACTGAAGTAGTTGGGTTCAAGAACCTCACTACCAGGGTATTATTGAAACTGTACATTATGTGTGGGTTTTGCTATACCAGTGGCTGACCACCTCCCTAAACCCAGCAGTGTTTCTAGGCAGTTAAGCCAGAGATAAATTGATGCCACAAAGGCCACAGCTGCTGCTAAATACCCACCATTACACTCTGGCAGCTGATCAAACACTGAAGTTTGCCACCTTCCCCGCTGTTGGCCAACATGTACATGCAGAGGAAATGTGCATTTATGCCAATTATTCACAAGAAAATGTCAACTTCTCTATTAGTTTACACTATACTCCAGGTTACGTGTGGCAGGACATTTACATGTCCACCCAACAGCCACTCCCACCTTCACCAAATAAATATCTGAATCAATCATGAGTATTAAATAAAGTTATTATAATAAAATTATTATTATTATTATTATTATTATTATTATTTTTTTTATCATTAGAATTATTATCCTGCCCTAAGGTGGGAAAGGAAGTCCGGATGATGATGATGATGATGATGATGATGATGGTGATGATGATGATTATTATTATTATCATCATCATCATTATTATCATTATGAACATCATCACCATCATCATCATCATCATCATCATCATCATCATCATCATCATTATTATTATTATTATTATTATTATTATTATTATTACTACTACTATTATTATTATTATTATTACTATGCAGATAAGTAAATAAATTCATAAAGATGAAATCGTGGAAAGAAGATGTTAGAAAGCCTATTTCCCAAACAAGAAAACAGTAATGTCTTGCAAGTACTAATGGTTTTTACGAGGCGCCTGGTGACGTACTGCTGGTAGTAGGGTTCGATCCCCAAACAATAACTACAAGTTTTGGATCATGCAACACCGTCATGGTAAGTAGGTTGGTCATCTGCCATTCATGTACTGCACTACGGTAGCCTGGCCTTGCACCTCTGCACCCCGGTAACCCTTTTATGCTTTGATTCTGGTTCCTGGTTCACCCCATCTTTTGAAGGAGAGATAAGGGTTGTGCTGATGATGGTGATGATGATAATGATGATGAAAATGACACCAATAACATATATCAGTCCATTCTTTCATATATGTGTATGTGTGTGTGTGTGTGTGTGTGTGTGTGTGTGTGTGTGTGTGTGTGTGTGTTAAAGGGAAGTCCATAAATCTGAACACAAAAAAAAACTAAACATATTCCACTGTTACGAATAAAACACATTTTGGAAGCTATCTAGTTTACCTTACCAGACGCTATGGAAACGTTGATATATTTTCCGGTATTTTTCTGGTCCCGTATTAGCAAACTTAAGGTTAATTTCCCTTTAAAATTCAAGGTTTTTGGCCGTAGGAAGAACAACGACTGTGGAGATATTGGAAGGATTTATTTAACATGGAAGAGGGCAGTAAGGTGTAATAAGCAAAGTAAATCGCTTAGGAAAAGGTGTTAGGGAGCTTCCTCAACCGACGAGAATTCAGCCCTTGAAATGATAGGGGTCAGATACAGGTTTAATTGACCTCTCTAATATACTATGGCAGTAGCCGTGTGTGTGTGTGTGTGTGTGTGTGTGTGTGTGTTTTGAGCAGCCGAAACTACACATTCAAATTGCACCAAAATTGGCACAAAAATCGTAAAAAATTCGCTGATGTGAAAAAAACTTGGTCCCATCACGATTGAAAACTTTTACTATATATAATGAGCGATCACATTTTGACCAAAAAATGCAGCTCCCGGTGCCCGGGATTGGATCTCCGTAGACTTTTTTGCCCAGAGGTACAACTAAAACTTAAAACTGGTTAGCTGCAAAAAATCCAAGTGACAACGTTACCCTAGAAAAGCATATAAATGCGAGAGCCCTCCGCAGGAGCAAGTGCGAGGGACCCGAAGGGCCCACGAGCACTTGTTCACCACTATAGATCTTTCTTACAATGAAAAAAAATGTTCTGATGACAACGATGGTATAATGAAAAATACATAACCGCACTGAGTATTAAAGGGCAGTAAGAAGTAGATCTAACCTTACATAACTGTTTCAATACGAGGCGTCTTTCCTAAGTTAAATAAGATTGTCTGTGGGAAGCAGATATCAGATAATAATGACGTCATCTTACTGAGTGGTTAATGGTTTGCTTAAGCTACTCATTAATCTCTTAAATACGATGGCACCTTTTTGGAGATGAAGCAAGCATTTGCACATCGCTTTGTCACTGACTGATTAAAAATAAATGACCAAGCTGTAGATACTGTATGTAAGGGATCGAGTTGTGCAGCAGTTTTCTCAGGCAGTTTTGAATACGATTTTAGCCAAACCTGGAGAAAAGGTTGATTGCCAGCAACAGCTGAGGGATAGGAAATTGCTGAGACCGAGATCGAGACCGAGACAGACAAAGGCCGACACAGAGAGAAGAAGGAGGGGAGGAGGACGATGCTAAGGATGACAAGAGTAAAACCTGAGAGAGAGATAAAAATAAGATAAAGCTTAGGCAGAGTTGAACCAAAAATGTAAATAGTTCAGTTTGGATTCCGATACTTTGATAAAACTCTGGCAATTACCCTGGGTGCCTGACTGTTGGTGTGGGGGCTCCTTAGACGGGGTGGAGGTTGTTTTGATGGGGTAGTGTGCGTATGGAGGGAAAGACTGTGTGTGTGGAGGGGTGGGAGGGAAGGGAAGGGAAAAATGTATGTGTGGAAGGGGAAGGTTAGGGAAAGTAGTGTGTGTGTGTGTGTGTGTGTGTGTGTGTGTGTGTGTGTGTGTGTGTGTGTGTGTGTGTGTGTGTGTGTGTGTGTGTGTGTGTGTGTGTGTGTGCGCGCGCGCGCGCTCTTTAAACTTACAAATGATCCTGCTGCTGGCCAGGCGGGTAGAGGGTACAGGGTGAGCAAGGTGCTTGGGTGGTTTGGCGGGGTTACTTGGGTGGGTGCGTGGATGGGTGAGGTGGGTGGGGTGGGGTGGTGAATGTTTGAGGAGGAATGCGGTGGGTGGGCTGGGTGCATTCTGGTAGTAGGTGCGTGGATGGGTTGGGTTGGGAGGGGTGGGGTGGTGGATGGGTGGGATGGGGTTCGGTGGGAGGGAAGGGTGGGTTCAGGTAGTGGATGCGTGGATGGGTTGAGTTAGCTGCGGCGGAGTGGTGGATTGGTGGGGTGCGGTGCGGTGGGTGGGCAGGGTGGATTCAGGTAGTGGGTGCGGGTTGGGTTGGGTGGGGTGGAGTGGTAGTTTTGGTGGAGTTAGGTGCAGTGAGTGGGCAGGATGGGTTCTGGTAGTGGGTGCGAGGATGGGTTGGGTTGGGTGGGGTGGGGTGGTAAATGGTTGGGAAGGGAGTGTGGTGGATGGGTAGGGTGGGTGCATGGATGGGCTGGCTTGGGTGGCTGGATGGGTAGTGGGAAAACAGACCCATGAGGAATTTGTCCCAGGAGAAGTAGGTACATTGCCTAGATCGAATGAATGAATTTACCGAAGCCACATGACATCACACCACGCAGCACAATACAGCTGCCATCCATTCACACCACATCACTCCCCCTCCCCTCCCCACACACATGGACCATGTCACAACACCTGCTCTCACTTCGCAAGCGCGAGCGTACTAAGTATGTATTATGACAAGGCAACTTAAATGAAAATTCATCACAGGGCTGAAAAATTCTTGGCTTTCTTTCTCACTCCAGTTTCCTACTATTTTCCACACTCCCTCCTCAGTTGTTTGGGGGAATCATTTGTGCATTGGTTTACACACCCATTTTACCACTGAAGAAATCTGCATTCTATTCCCAGGCCTGTCACTGTCGAACAGAGCTTATTTTTCTCTAATCCCTGCACACCAAGCAGTATAAGTTGGGATCGTGATGTAATAGTGTTGTAGGTCGTGTTGTGGGGAAAGACTGAGACATAACAAAAGCTGAGTACCTGCCATTAAGACCCGTGCAGTTGATAAATATACGAGTACAATCATGCCCTTTATCATCATCTTCCACAGTTTTGCATCACTCTTTTGCTCTTAAGTTCCCAAGCTTTGTCTCTTCCACATTCTTCCTGACCTCGAATCCACATCCATCAAATTTCAATTTTACCTCTCAATTCTGGCTCCCTACATCCATCCACATACAGTACTTGAATATTCTCCCTCCTTCCATATCCCTCTGTTTTCTCTCATCTTTCTCATTTCTGCCTCGTTTCCTCCACCATCTCCTTATATTTTCCTTCCTTTCCTCTATATTCTTCAGAATTGCCCATTTTTGTTCATTTGCTCTCACTCCTTCCTTCAATATCGTCCAATTTTCTCTCCACTTCTCCTTCCTGATTCCTTCCTTCGTTCCAGATTCTTTATTTTTTATTTCTTTCAGTCGTCAGTTCAACCTTAATTCAGTTTTCAGTGTCCATCATTCTTCTTTTTTCTCTCTCTCTCTCTCTCTCCCTCCGCCTCCTGCAGTTCGCCCTCTCCTTCCCTCCACGTCGTTTAACATTTTACTCCCTCCTCAGTTTCCTTTTACTCCTTCCCTACTCGTCCGTCATATTTCTCTCTCCTTCTTTAGTCAATTCTGCCTTATTCCAGTCATCTGTATCCTTCAGTTTTGTCTTCTCCTCCCTCCACCTTCTTCAGTTTATCTCTTCCTTCCTTGTTTTCCTTCACCCATTCCCTCCTCGTCCTTCAAAATTCTCCTCTCCTCATCTTCCCTCCCTTGCTCCCAACCTCATCAAGCTTTATGGTCTGATGCGACTCCTTCTGGCTTTTTTTTTTTTTTTTTTTTCAGCCTTTTGGAATGCCGATGCCTCACTTCTTTGCTTTATTCTGATCAATGCCAGACGACTTCATTTAGCTGGGAGAAAAATCCGCGTGTTTACGAATTAACCCATTGGTGCCCAGCGTCCAGTATACTGGACAGAACTGGGCATTGTCAAAATTTACTAAAGAAGGGAACCCCAGGGTAGGGACCTACGAGCTTCGCGATTATGAGCCGATAGGCGGAGAGCGGTACGCTTAGGACCCGTCCAGCAAAAATCCCTCTCGCAGGAACTCTGGGCCACTAATGGGTTAAGGAGTATATACAACATCCAAGGGAAAAGAAATCTTAAGGTTAAGTACAGGGAGACTGGAGAACATGATGAATAGGTCATGACTGGAAAATGAAAAATCACATTCAAGGAAATCATAGATGAGAGAGAGAGAGAGAGAGAGAGAGAGAGAGAGAGAGAGAGAGAGAGAGAATCACCTCAGTTATTACTGCTAATTCTTTTGTCTAATAGTTCGTAATTTTCTAGATACATTGATCAGGTCTGCCTATGGTTCTCCATCCTTTATCCCCCAAAAATGTTTTCCACACCATTCTCTATCTTCAAGTGATACTCGACAGTTTAGAGGCAACTTGAAGCACTGTCATTGTTAATATTACTGTGTAATTATTATTGCAAAGTGTTAATCCATGATTATGGTTCACATGCATATATTTAAAACAAATTATTTTAAAATCTGTGCTCAACTTATCTACAATGATTTGACAAACCACAATCACGCCTTTGTTCACTAATCCTGCCCAGTGTATCTGGTTTTTATGGAAAAATATATTTTACTTGATGATGCACTTCATTAATGTCTGCTAGCAGAAACAGAGTTCCCCTCTCCTTCTTTTATTATATGATGAAATGCATCTGTCGCTAGTTCTTAACCTGCTCTTAATTTGACCTCAGGTTCAGATATCATCAGTCTTGGTCTTTGTTACTACGGCCGACACTGACTCCACAGCCTAACTCTTCTTAACTTGGTTATCAACGCTCATTAATCACTAGAAGAGGGCGAATGCTGCCTAAGAGAAGTTTGTGACAATTATGAGGACAATTTTCTAAGCATTTTTCCTGAAAGAGAGAAAGAGAGAGAGAGTGAGTGTGTGTGTGTGTGTGTGTGTGTGTGTGTGTGTGTCGCCGTGAGGTGCATATTATATTCGTCTTGGCCGCCACAGGCATTCCCGTACATACCTGACGATTTTCATAATTCATCTTTGCTCACTTTTTCGTATACTCTTGTTTCTGGATCAGTAAATGTCATTAATATCTGCCAAACCTTTCCTTGTTCTCCTTTACGTTGTCGTTCTCGGATCAGTATGTGTCACTATTATCTGTCAAGCCTTGACACTTGCTTTTTCCACTATCCGTGTAAAGGAAATAGTAGACTCACCTATTACTTATGAGTCTGAAAACCAACCTTATTTTCACTCACAGATTCTGACTGTTTTTTAAGGTTAATATTGTCAATACATAGGTATCAAGTATCCTCATTCATTCTACAGTGAAACAGAAATTGAGATTACCGAGAGCTCATTATTCACCCGATAATGCTCTTGTTACATACGATACTACTTATTTTGTTACTTTTATGCCATCCAAACACTGATGTTCATTGGACTGAATATAACCATCTATAATGATAGGGCAGGATGATCCATTCATCCTTGGAGAAATATTGCATTTAGAGCTGATTTTGTGAAATACTCATTGAAGATTACACATACGTGTTGCATCATCAGTAGGAGACCAGAGTGCCTCGGTCGTGCCTACACAACTAGTAATGCATTCTTCTGTCACTGCCAACCAAAAGACGTGTGGGCTGATGAATAAGATAGATGAATGCAGCATCCACAGATTAATAATACAGCCACATTAAGGAAGGCAACGTCATCCTCATGAATGCATTGCCATGGAGCCAGCATGCAGAACTTACAGCATCCCCAAGTCTCTACTCGTGTATATAGTTGTGTGTAGAATTATTGGACGAGTAATATTACGAGGACTACTGGGCGTCAGAGAATGGGCTCTTAAACCTTTACCCAGAGTCGTGCGCACACACACACACACACACACACACACACACACACACACACACACACACGCAAATAACAACTTCCTCTTTCCTCTTGAAGTAAATAAGCCGTGTTAAAATACGTAAAAGGCATAAATCGTCTGTTAGTCTCAAGCGTTACTCAACACCTTACTTGTATATTCCCCTCTTTATCCGTCGTCTCATTTACGTCCTATATTTCAAACTCATTTCTTTTACCTTATGAGGAAAAAGAAACTGCTGTCACGTAGACTTTCACTGCAAATAACCGACGACGAAGTCGAGGCCTCGAGGAGAAGCTGACGCAGTAAGTCCTTGAGCCCAGTGACCTGACCAGTCTACCTGCAAGGTACTGCGGACCTCAGGATCCCCGGCAGCCGCTGCGTGGACATTTTAGTCTATAACCACGTTTCCACGAAAGCAGAAGCACACTTCCCCCTTGAAACCGCCAAGGAAACATTGAATTATCCGGATGGCGACTTCTCCAGAGGGGCAGTGACCATTAGTCCTGGAGGCCAATGACTCGACAACTTTATCGGCGAGGCACTCCACGCCATTAGTCCGCCGGAATGTCGAACCAGGGCGGGGCGTCGCTCGCCGAGGACCGGATTTCCACGCGAATTCAATGATCCAGCGGCAGCGTGGAGTGACTCTCCGAAGCGCTGGAAGGAAGTGAAAATTTGCACTCCCACGTAGACTTCTTTATTGCTCTACCTCTCCCTAGTCTTATTTTTACATTTTCTTATTCTTCCTTACTCATCAGATCTCATGTTCCTCGCTCCTTACTACGCTTAACCCGTCACGTCCCGAGGTTTTCCGCACCTCCGACATCCCCCAGTCCCGAGGTATTTTCGATTTTTTTTTTTTTGCTAAAACCTTCGCTTTTGGTGAGAAACATCGAAAATTCATAGAGAAATCGCTCACCTGAGGTTTAAAGTGCCC
Source organism: Coenobita brevimanus (assembly GCF_032717465.1). Lineage (NCBI taxonomy): Eukaryota > Metazoa > Arthropoda > Malacostraca > Decapoda > Coenobitidae > Coenobita > Coenobita brevimanus. The sequence goes on along the minus strand of NC_137043.1, from coordinate 8,051,324 downwards.
AATCCAGGTAGGAGTTCCTCCTTACCTGAGTGGGTTTTCTAACATGCTGGCACCAAAGAAAACGAGTTCTATGGGAGGGTAACTATTTTATCCACTCATAAACGGTATTTATTTATTTACTTGGTACGAATGTATATGTAGTATGACAGTATATTGGTTTTCAAGCAGTAATAAAGGCATTATAAGCATTGTTTCACTCACTAACTAATCACCATACCTGACCTATTTTTGCCACACTACCTGATCATTATTTCTGGCTGTTTCTTCTTCTAATGCTATGTAAACATTGTCCTCCACATTGTCATCGATTGGGGAATCACTCTGGCCCTGAATAACTTTACTAGCCAGGTCACTGGTAACAGGCCCTTTGCCAAGACAATGGCGTGAGGGGGGGAGGGGGGAGGTTATGCAGTGTAAGGCATTGTCCCTGCTTGGTATCTTGTACAGGAATAGAGGAAGGTGTCCCGTGTATAAATACGAAAAATCATGTGCGAAAATTGAAAATTGTGCAAATTAGGTACCTTGCAATTGCACGACGTACTGGTACGTCGCCGGGACTGGCAAATGCAAATCGTGGTGACGTACCCATACGTCGTCGGGACGGGGCGGGTTAATTACTTCTTTATTATTTTTCTTCTTTTTTAAATCTCATTTCCTTTCCTGGCACATTCATCTTTTTAATGTCCAGAACCTCTTCACTCTGTTTCTCTTATCCCCTTACTCTTATAATTTTTTTATCTTATTTCCCATCTTTATTAACTCCCCCTCTTTGCACAGTTTTCCTACAGCCCTTTGGTTCTTTCACTATGATCACTTGTACTTATTTATTTCATGCACGTTTCTTTTGGACGATTTTACCTAACTTTGGAAAGATTTTTACTAGGGGGTTCATGAAGGATGTTTCTATGACTTGTGGGAGATTAGTCAACACTCTGGCTTGTATTTAATTGGCCTTTGAGAATTCGTAACAACTTTCCTGTACTATGCACATTATGCCTCGATTTTCTCTTGTATTTTATTGGTGCGACGTACTGTATATAACAGGCCAGAGAATAACAAGGCTTAAAATGAAAATAAATCACTACAGAAGAGGTGTTACGAAGTTTCCTATGCCACTTAGAATGCGATCCCTTATACAAAGTGAAATCGTCAGTCTGTTTGTCTCTATGTCTGGGATCGATCACGCGTCCTTTCATCCAGCAGTCCACTACCCTACCAATCAACCACCACACCCACTGTCAAAATAACCCCTTCGGTCAGGGTATATATTTTTACTTTACTCTTGCTCTCTCCAAACGATTTCATTGATCAATAGGAATGAACTTTTAAGTAGTGAAGGCGTTGACTGAAGCTAGATCAAACAACCCCTTTTGCTTGAAACATTCTGCCATAGCTGAATAAAACAGCCCGTGAATAGCATGAACAAACTAGAAAATGCACCTCCTCGGATTGAAGAGGTTAAAACTCACACATGTACTTAGAAAAAAAAATTGAGAGACTGCTTCCAGTTCGAGACAACCCAGATGCTTTGACTTGTGCACAGTAGACCTGCTGACTCCCTCACCCACCACGCAGCCTTAACACTACCTTCAGAACATTCATTCCTGTGTTCAGTAACTCGGGGTGCCTGCCGTGTTATAAAATGAGCACTATAACTGAGGCAGTTAGAACAAAAATTATATTAGTTCTGGTGTTAGAACAGCAATGACATTAGTTTTCCAGTTACATCAACACTGACATTATCTCTGCATTTAGAACAGCAGTGACATTAGCCTTGCAGCTAGAAGAGCAGTGACATTAGCCATGCAACTAGAACAGCAGTGACATTAGCCCAATACTGTCTTCATAATTACATCACAAGCGCATTCACTCGCTGCGGCCGGTAGTGCTCACTGTGTCGGGAATATGGTAGTTTTGGTGCTATCTGTGATGGCGAAGCCCGTTACAGGAGGACAAAGGTGGCCAGAACACTCCTTCAGAGGACATCAGTCTACTCTCTCTCTCTCTCTCTCTCTCTCTCTCTCTTTCTCCAACTAATAAATCTGAACAGGTATTTATCATTACCTGTGTTTTGCACTACGATTATAATTTCGTGTAGGCTGCTTCAGGAGTAACTGAACTGTTTTGAAGTAATCGTCTTAATAAAGAAACACGAAAAAATAAGGCCAGTCAGCGCATATGCTCAGGGTTGATTTTTTTTTTTTTTTATTGTAACGGGATGCCAGCTTCTCTTGTCACCAGCTGTTCATCCTTTCCACCTACATAAGTACAGCCATGTTCCACTGGTGTTAAATCACTCCTACGATGACGATATTTATATTCTTACGACACTGATCAGTTCAAAAGGGTGACTAAGTCGTGGAGGAATGATAATTCTATATTTCACTCTTTTTGTAAAAAAAAAAAAAAAAATCTGTTGAAGTGAATAATTCGTCGATAATATCAGGAATATATGAAAAGCTTCAAAATACAGGAGGTGCGACATCTTGACTTTTTTTTTTTTTTTAATTTCCACAGGATGAATTATTCAGTTTAAAACACTGAAGTGAAGGAAATAGAGAAACCTTCATTACTCCGTCCATTACAAAAAGTCTTTTCTCAGCAGTTTAAAATTGTATGGATTACTAAAAACTAAATATTAAAGACGGAACCATACAAAACTGAGTTATAACCTTTTCATCGCAGAAAGTGAGATACTGATAGCCATGTACCCACGAGGAACCAGTAATTAGTTCCAGCTTAAGTTCAGGCAGTGTGTGCTGTTAAACTCCCTGCGTTCCATCATCCATCCAGCATAATGGACTTCCTTCACGCCTAACTTCTGCTGAGGCTATTACAGTAACTCAGAGAGGAGGTAAGATGGAAGCATCAGCTCTGTCATGTATTCATGTGTGCATATGACACTATTAATAGGCAAAAATTTTCATTAAGTGTTTATTTTAACAAATGTATAAACGTTATTATCACTACCATTGTTATTACCGTCACTATCATCACTATCACATGTCATCACTAACATCATCATCACTACCACATTCATCACTAATGTCATCATCATTACAACTTTCATCACTAACATCATCATCCCTACCACTTTCGTCACAAACATCATCATCACTACCATTTTCATCACTAATATCATCATTACAACTTTCATCACTGACACCATCAATACTACCACTTTCATTACTGACATCATCATCTTAACCACTTTCATCACTAACATCATCATCACTACCACTATCACCACTATCTCTTTCATCGCTGTGCGTCTGACCTGTCGCACGCACTCCATTTCCTAGTTTCGGTGTTGCCAGGTGTGCCCGCGACTCAGGATCTACGCGACACTCGTTCCCCTGCGTACGTTCTTTCTGCTCTGGTGTACGGATCATAAAGTTCCTTGGATCTGAAGGCCATGTGTTAGGTGAGGCTAGGTTAGGTTAGGAAGCGTTGGTAAAGTCGTGTTAGGTTAGTACGATGGTAACGTGGGGATGAGGGCACCCCTCCTCTTTCTATATAATTTATTGTTGTCTGGGTTGTTTACTGTTTAACCTGAAAAAATACACCCAAAAGGATACATCGCCAGGAGTCAATAGCCAGGGAAACTCTTGTCCAGCCACGTGTGTCCCCAGCTCCATCACTGTTTGCTGCCGAAAAGTGAACAGAAACCGTGCGACGCGGAAATACAATATGCCAGTTTCCTTCATAAAATACCTCTCATCATATTCTCACTTCTTGTTTATTTTCTTTTCACATATTTCTCATGTCACAATATATACCAGTGCTAAGTAGCGCACACCTGATGTAGTGCTGCCTTCTTCTTCCTTCCTCTCTTCATATTTTTCCCAGTTTTCCTGTCAATTTCTAATACTCATCGTTCCTTTTCAGATGGCTTTACATTGAGTGCCAAGCCTAATGGTTTCCTGTAAGCCAGGAAACCATTTACAAAGCTGGCTGGTAACCATATAACCAACTCCCACATGTTCCCTACGTGTCAACATGTGTGTTGGCGGAGAGAGAGTACCAGCCACCGTAAAACAACTTAATCAAAGACAAAGGGCCACCTCAAACGGGATTACGGTGTCTAACTTTAGACAGATAGATGGACAGATAGAGATACTAAGTGGCGATGTCCACAATGAGATGGGGAACGTGTTCGAGCGAGCAGCCAAGTAGCTTTTGATGCAAATTATTTTTACCACTGATGTTATTCAGACTCACCGTTTTTCTCTGTGCAGTAATTTCAACATTTGCTTTCTCTGAGATTTATTTTTAGATGTTTTCCACTAAAATCAAATAAGCACGTTGAGGCATGTGACTGGCGGTAAAGCCTAAGTCACACACTTTGAGTATGCCGACAGAGGTGCCTGTCATCGCGAGACAAAAAGTGTCACATAATCTGTCATGAAATCATTATTACTAAGCAAATTTTCGTCATTTATGAAGCAGATAGTATGTTTATAAGGATGCTCAATTAGATGAACTACTCAAAAAACATCTTAACTTCAACAACTTCACCCCATGGCAGTTCTCAGAATACAATTGTTATTTCTGTAAATTATTATGGCGAATTTTGAAAAAGCCCATTTCATGTGGTCACAATTTCTTATGGTGATTTGAAAAAGGTATAAATCATACCTGTAAGTTCAACATTTCCACAATATGCATGACCAGAGGCTATCCTATTTTACACACCCTCCTACTCGCTGTCCTGGGAAGCAAACATTGCCTGTCATTGTTCGACCTTGCTGGCTTCGGTCGCTCGCTTGAATGATTAATATGAAATAACAAAATAAAAAGCTGTTCATTAGTTGACTTGTTCATGACAATGAGTGTAAGTTACTCCAAGAGTCCTACAAATATCCGACATCGTCGCTGATGGTACTCTAGTGATATCATATATCCATACGTGATGAATTTCGCGAAATCTGATATGTTTTACGGAGCGAAATAAGTGCAAGGCTTTTTACACAGTTCCAGTCACTAAATATTTGAAGAACGTTGAGAGATATAATAAAGGCACAGACTAAAGTCTCTGAACCTTTAACCTTCGCTAGGTGTGGGAATAGAGGCTGGGGTAACCCTAATCCCTGCCACCCTCTCCCTTTAGCTCTCAGGTCATACAGATTACGAGGGACATAATTCTTTCTCCGCTACCCCACAGATTGTTTATAAGGAAACCATCGGAGCGTAGTAAATGGTATTTTTTGGTTTGTCACTCATTGTTCAGCAGTTATCTGTAGGTAACACCACATCATGTGAGTTGGCGATAGACGCACTCACAAATACTGTGCGCACAATTA